>NC_134360.1:3321492-3425020 GCF_048569485.1 Anomaloglossus baeobatrachus | reverse complement strand
ACACGGAAGAGAAGGGCGGCCATATTACTATATATATATATTACTATATCACACTGAGGAGAAGAGCGACCATATTACTATATATATATTACTATATTACACTGAGGAGAAGAGCGGCCATATTACTATATATATATCACTATATCACACTGAGGAGAAGAGCGGCCATATTACTATATATATATATTACTATATCACACTGAGGAGAAGAGCGGCCATATTACTATATATATATTACTATATCACACTGAGGAGAAGAGCGGCCATATTACTATATATATATTACTATATCACACTGAGGAGAAGAGCGGCCATATTACTATATATATATATTACTATATCACACTGAGGAGCAGAGCGGCCATATTACTATATATATTACTATATCACACTGAGGAGAAGAGCGGCCATATTACTATATATATATTACTATATCACACTGAGGAGACGAGCGACCATATTACTATATATATATTACTATATCACACTGAGGAGAAGAGCGGCCATATTACTATATATATATTACTATATCACACTGAGGAGAAGAGCGGCCATATTACTATATATATATCACTATATCACACTGAGGAGAAGAGCGGCCATATTACTATATATATATCACTATATCACACTGAGGAGAAGAGCGGCCATATTACTATATATATATATTACTATATCACACTGAGGAGAAGAGCGGCCATATTACTATATATATATTACTATATCACACTGAGGAGAAGAGCGGCCATATTACTATATATATATTACTATATCACACTGAGGAGAAGAGCGGCCATATTACTATATATATATATTACTATATCACACTGAGGAGCAGAGCGGCCATATTACTATATATATTACTATATCACACTGAGGAGAAGAGCGGCCATATTACTATATATATATTACTATATCACACTGAGGAGACGAGCGACCATATTACTATATATATATTACTATATCACACTGAGGAGAAGAGCGGCCATATTACTATATATATATTACTATATCACACTGAGGAGAAGAGCGGCCATATTACTATATATATATTACTATATCACACTGAGGAGAAGAGCGGCCATATTACTATATATATATATTACTATATCACACTGAGGAGAAGAGCGACCATATTACTATATATATATTACTATATCACACTGAGGAGAAGAGCGGCCATATTACTATATATATATTACTATATCACACTGAGGAGAAGAGCGGCCATATTACTATATATATATTACTATATCACACTGAGGAGAAGGGCGGCCATATTACTATATATATTACTATATCACACTGAGGAGAAGAGCGGCCATATTACTATATATATATATTACTATATCACACTGAGGAGAAGAGCGGCCATATTACTATATATATTACTATATCACACTGAGGAGAAGAGCGGCCATATTACTATATATATATTACTATATCACACTGAGGAGAAGAGCGGCCATATTACTATATATATATATTACTATATGACACTGAGGAGAAGAGCGGCCATATTACTATATATATATTACTATATGACACTGAGGAGAAGAGCGGCCATATTACTATATATATATTACTATATCACACTGAGGAGAAAAGCAGCCATATTACTATATATATATTACTATATCACACTGAGGAGAAGAGCGGCCATATTACTATATATATTACTATATCACACTGAGGAGAAGAGCGGCCATATTACTATATATATATTACTATATCACACTGAGGAGAAGAGCGGCCATATTACTATATATATATTACTATATCACACTGAGGAGAAGAGCGGCCATATTACTATATATATTACTATATCACACTGAGGGGAAGAGCGGCCATATTACTATATATATATTACTATATCACACTGAGGAGAAGAGCGGCCATATTACTATATATATTACTATATCACACTGAGGAGAAGAGCGGCCATATTACTATATATATTACTATATCACACTGAGGAGAAGAGCGGCCATATTACTATATATATTACTATATCACACTGAGGAGAAGAGCGGCCATATTACTATATATATATATTACTATATGACACTGAGGAGAAGAGCAGCCATATTACTATATATATATTACTATATCACACTGAGGAGAAGAGCGGCCATATTACTATATATATATATTACTATATCACACTGAGGAGAAGAGCGGCCATATTACTATATATATATATTACTATATCACACTGAGGAGAAGAGCGGCCATATTACTATATATATATATTACTATATCACACTGAGGAGAAGAGCAGCCATATTACTATATATATATTACTATATCACACTGAGAAGAAGAGCGGCCATATTACTATATATATATTACTATATCACACTGAGGAGAAGAGCGGCCATATTACTATATATATTACTATATCACACTGAGGAGAAGAGCGGCCATATTACTATATATATTACTATATCACACTGAGGAGAAGAACGGCCATATTACTATATATATATTACTATATCACACTGAGGAGAAGAGCGGCCATATTACTATATATATTACTATATCACACTGAGAAGAGCGGCCATATTACTATATATATTACTATATCACACTGAGGAGAAGAGCGGCCATATTACTATATATATATTACTATATCACACTGAGGAGAAGAGCGGCCATATTACTATATATATTACTATATCACACTGAGGAGAAGAGCGGCCATATTACTATATATATATTACTATATCACACTGAGGAGAAGAGCGGCCATATTACTATATATATATATTACTATATCACACTGAGGAGAAGAGCGGCCATATTACTATATATATTACTATATCACACTGAGGAGAAGAGCGGCCATATTACTATATATATATTACTATATCACACTGAGGAGAAGAGCGGCCATATTACTATATATATTACTATATCACACTGAGGAGAAGAGCGGCCATATTACTATATATATATTACTATATCACACTGAGGAGAAGAGCGGCCATATTACTATATATATATTACTATATCACACTGAGGAGAAGAGCGGCCATATTACTATATATATTACTATATCACACTGAGGAGAAGAGCGGCCATATTACTATATATATATATTACTATATCACACTGAGGAGAAGAGCGGCCATATTACTATATATATATTACTATATCACACTGAGGAGAAGAGCAGCCATATTACTATATATATTACTATATCACACTGAGGAGAAGAGCGGCCATATTATTATATATATATTACTATATCACACTGAGGAGAAGAGCGGCCATATTACTATATATATATTACTATATCACACTGAGGAGAAGAGCGGCCATATTACTATATATATTACTATATCACACTGAGGAGAAGAGCGGCCATATTACTATATATATATTACTATATCACACTGAGGAAAAGAGCGGCCATATTACTATATATATATTACTATATCACACTGAGGAGAAGAGCGGCCATATTACTATATATATATTACTATATCACACTGAGGAGAAGAGCGGCCATATTACTATATATATATTACTATATGACACTGAGGAGAAGAGCGGCCATATTACTATATATATATTACTATATCACACTGAGGAGAAGAGCGGCCATATTACTATATATATATTACTATATGACACTGAGGAGAAGAGCGGCCATATTACTATATATATATTACTATATCACACTGAGGAGAAGACCGGCCATATTACTATATATATATTACTATATGACACTGAGGAGAAGAGCGGCCATATTACAATATATATATTACTATATCACACTGAGGAGAAGAGCGGCCATATTACTATATATATTACTATATCACACTGAGGAGAAGAGCGGCCATATTACTATATATATATATTACTATATCACACTGAGGAGAAGAGCGGCCATATTACTATATATATTACTATATCACACTGAGGAGAAGAGCGGCCATATTACTATATATATTACTATATCACACTGAGGAGAAGAGCGGCCATATTACTATATATATTACTATATCACACTGAGGAGAAGAGCGGCCATATTACTATATATATATTACTATATCACACTGAGGAAAAGAGCGGCTATATTACTATATATATATTACTATATCACACTGAGCAGAAGAGCGGCCATATTACTATATATATATTACTATATCACACTAAGGAGAAGAGCGGCCATATTACTATATATATATTACTATATCACACTGAGGAGAAGAGCGGCCATATTACTATATATATATTACTATATCACACTGAGGAGAGGAGCGGCCATATTACTATATATGTATTACTATATCACACTGAGGAGAAGAGCAGCCATATTACTATATATATATTACTATATCACACTGAGGAGAAGAGCGGCCATATTACTATATATATATTACTATATCACACTGAGGAGAAGAGCGGCCATATTACTATATATATTACTATATCACACTGAGGAGAAGGGCGGCCATATTACTATATATATATTACCATATCACACTGAGGAGAAGAGCGGCCATATTACTATATATATATTACTATATCACACTGAGGAGAAGAGCGGCCATATTACTATATATATTACTATATCACACTGAGGAGAGGAGCGGCCATATTACTATATATGTATTACTATATCACACTGAGGAGAAGAGCAGCCATATTACTATATATATATTACTATATCACACTGAGGAGAAGAGCGGCCATATTACTATATATATATTACTATATCACACTGAGGAGAAGAGCGGCCATATTACTATATATATATTACTATATCTCACTGAGGAGAAGAGCGGCCATATTACTATATATATATTACTATATCACACTGAGGAGAAGAGCGGCCATATTACTATATATATATATATTACTATATCACACTGAGGAGAAGAGCGGCCATATTACTATATATATATTACTATATCACACTGAGGAGAAGGGCAGCCATATTACTATATATGTATTACTATATCACACTGAGGAGAAGAGCAGCCATATTACTATATATATATTACTATATCACACTGAGGAGAAGAGCGGCCATATTACTATATATATATATTACTATATCACACTGAGGAGAAGGGCAGCCATATTACTATATATATTACTATATCACACTGAGGAGAAGAGCGGCCATATTACTATATATATATTACTATATCACACTGAGGAGAAGGGCAGCCATATTACTATATATGTATTACTATATCACACTGAGGAGAAGAGCAGCCATATTACTATATATATATTACTATATCACACTGAGGAGAAGAGCGGCCATATTACTATATATATATATATATTACTATATCACACTGAGGAGAAGAGCGGCCATATTACTATATATATATTACTATATCACACTGAGGAGAAGAGCGGCCATATTACTATATATATATTACTATATCACACTGAGGAGAAGGGCAGCCATATTACTATATATGTATTACTATATCACACTGAGGAGAAGAGCGGCCATATTACTATATATATATTACTATATCACACTGAGGAGAAGAGCGGCCATATTACTATATATATATTACTATATCACACTGAGGAGAAGAGCGGCCATATTACTATATATATATATATTACTATATCACACTGAGGAGAAGAGCGGCCATATTACTATATATATATTACTATATCACACTGAGGAGAAGAGCGGCCATATTACTATATATATATATATTACTATATCACACTGAGGAGAAGAGCGGCCATATTACTTTATATATTACTATATCACACTGAGGAGAAGGGCAGCCATATTACTATATATATTACTATATCACACTGAGGAGAAGAGCGGCCATATTACTATATATATATTACTATATCACACTGAGAAGAAGAGCGGCCATATTACTATATATATATTACTATATCACACTGAGGAGAAGAGCGGCCATATTACTATATATATATTACTATATCACACTGAGGAGAAGAGCGGCCATATTACTATATATATATATTACTATATCACACTGAGGAGAAGAGCGGCCATATTACTATATATATATTACTATATCACACTGAGGAGAAGAGCGGCCATATTACTATATGTATATTACTATATCACACTGAGGAGAAGAGCGGCCATATTACTATATATATATTACTATATCACACTGAGGAGAAGAGCGGCCATATTACTTTATATATTACTATATCACACTGAGGAGAAGGGCAGCCATATTACTATATATATTACTATATCACACTGAGGAGAAGAGCGGCCATATTACTATATATATATTACTATATCACACTGAGGAGAAGAGCGGCCATATTACTTTATATATTACTATATCACACTGAGGAGAAGGGCAGCCATATTACTATATATATTACTATATCACACTGAGGAGAAGAGCGGCCATATTACTATATATATATATTACTATATCACACTGAGGAGAAGAGCGGCCATATTACTATATATATATTACTATATCACACTGAGGAGAAGAGCGGCCATATTACTATATATATTACTATATCACACTGAGGAGAAGAGCGGCCATATTACTATATATATATTACTATATCACACTGAGGAGAAGAGCAGCCATATTACTATATATATATTACTATATCACACTGAGAAGAAGAGCGGCCATATTACTATATATATATTACTATATCACACTGAGGAGAAGAGCGGCCATATTACTATATATATTACTATATCACACTGAGGAGAAGAGCGGCCATATTACTATATATATATTACTATATCACACTGAGGAGAAGAGCGGCCATATTACTATATATATATTACTATATCACACTGAGGAGAAGAGCGGCCATATTACTATATATATATCACTATATCACACTGAGGAGAAGAGCGGCCATATTACTATATATATTACTATATCACACTGAGGAGAAGAGCGGCCATATTACTATATATATATTACTATATCACACTGAGGAGAAGAGCGGCCATATTACTATATATATATTACTATATCACACTGAAGAGAAGAGCGGCCATATTACTATATATATATTACTATATCACACTGAGGAGAAGAGCGGCCATATTACTATATATATATATTACTATATCACACTGAGGAGAAGAGCGGCCATATTACTATATATATATATTACTATATCACACTGAGGAGAAGAGCGGCCATATTACTATATATATATTACTATATCACACTGAGGAGAAGAGCGGCCATATTACTATATATATATTACTATATCACACTGAGGAGAAGAGCGGCCATATTACTATATATATATTACTATATCACACTGAGGAGAAGAGCGGCCATATTACTATATATATATTACTATATCACACTGAGGAGAAGAGCGGCCATATTACTATATATATATATATTACTATATCACACTGAGGAGAAGAGCGGCCATATTACTATATATATTACTATATCACACTGAGGAGAAGAGCGGCCATATTACTATATATATATCACTATATCACACTGAGGAGAAGAGCGGCCATATTACTATATATATATTACTATATCACACTGAGGGGAAGAGCGGCCATATTACTATATATATATTACTATATCACACTGAGGAGAAGAGCGGCCATATTACTATATATATTACTATATCACACTGAGGAGAAGAGCGGCCATATTACTATATATATTACTATATCACACTGAGGAGAAGAGCGGCCATATTACTATATATCTATTACTATATCACACTGAGGAGAAGAGCGGCCATATTACTATATATATATTACTATATCACACTGAGGAGAAGAGCGGCCATATTACTATATATATATTACTATATCACACTGAGGAGAAGAGCGGCCATATTACTATGTATATATTACTGAAGAGCGGCCATATTACTATATATATATTACTATATCACACTGAGGAGAAGAGCGGCCATATTACTATATTTATATATTACTATATCACACTGAGGAGAAGAGCGGCCATATTACTATATGTATATTACTATATCACACTGAGGAGAAGAGCGGCCATATTACTATATATATATTACTATATCACACTGAGGAGAAGAGCGGCCATATTACTTTATATATTACTATATCACACTGAGGAGAAGAGCGGCCATATTACTATATGTATATTACTATATCACACTGAGGAGAAGAGCGGCCATATTACTATATATATATTACTATATCACACTGAGGAAAAGAGCTGCCATATTACTATATATATTACTATATCACACTGAGGAGAAGAGCGGCCATATTACTATATATATATTACTATATCACACTGAGGAGAAGAGCGGCCATATTACTTTATATATTACTATATCACACTGAGGAGAAGGGCAGCCATATTACTATATATATTACTATATCACACTGAGGAGAAGAGCGGCCATATTACTATATATATATTACTATATCACACTGAGGAGAAGAGCGGCAATATTACTATATATATATTACTATATCACACTGAGGAGAAGGGCGGCCATATTACTATATATATATTACTATATCACACTGAGGAGAAGAGCGGCCATATTACTATATATATATTACTATATCACACTGAGGAGAAGAGCGGCCATATTACTATATATATTACTATATCACACTGAGGAGAAGAGCGGCCATATTACTATATATATTACTATATCACACTGAGGAGAAGAGTGGCCATATTACTATATATATATTACTATATCACACTGAGGAGACGAGCGGCCATATTACTATATATATATATATATTACTATATCACACTCAGGAGAAGAGCGGCCATATTACTATATATATATATATATTACTATATCACACTGAGGAGAAGAGCGGCCATATTACTATATATATATTACTATATCACACTGAGGAGAAGAGCGGCCATATTACTATATATATATATATATTACTATATCACACTGAGGAGAAGAGCGGCCATATTACTATATATATATTACTAGATTACAAACCAAACAAAATGGAAGTTGCTGTGCTTTCTAGAGGACTCTCATTTTGTCCGACTAAAGCTCTAGACAAAATTGAACTCTGCAGCGACATGGAAGATTACTTCAGGAGACTACGTCTGAGGGAATATTTTAGCGATGCAGATGTTTCAGAATCCTCCCAGACTGAAGGAAGACGGATCTTGACAACCAGGAAAAGATCAGATTGGACACCTCCACCAGGACGCAACCCTCATCTGGATAACTATATAGACACTTTCAGACATTTGGTAAAATCCACTTTCCTAGACACACACAGGAGGCAACCATCCAACATCAGTGCCCAGGAGAGAAGGGCCATAAAATCTTTGAAAACCAACAAAGAAATCATCATTAAACCTGCAGACAAGGGGGGTGCAATAGTCATGATGAACAAATCAGACTACATGAAGGAAGCACACAGACAACTGATGGACACACGCTACTATAAGAAATTGGAGTCTGACCCTACACAGGACTATTACAAGGAACTTAACAAGTTGGCCTCTTGTCTGCCTGACATATCCATAAGAACTGATGAACTGATACCGGTGAGTCCAAGAATAGGCACATTCTACATGCTTCCCAAAATTCACAAATCTGGAAACCCAGGAAGACCCATCATTTCATGTGTGGGCACCCTCACTGAACAAGTCTCTGGATGGGTAGAGGGTATCCTTAAACCCTTGGTAAGGGATACAACCAGCTACATCCAGGACACTACTGACCTATTGAAAAAACTATCAGCAATAGGTCCTCTTCCAGAGGGAACCATCCTTGCCACCATGGATGTGGAATCCTTGTACTCGAATATTCCACACCAGGATGGATTAAATGCTTGCAAAATTTTCCTGGAAAATACAGGAACTGATGCCAATTCTGTGGTGAAGCTTACAAAATTTATCCTCACCCATAATTACTTTGAATTTGACAATGACATATATCTACAGGAGACTGGGACTGCAATGGGAAGCAAAATGGCACCACAATATGCAAATCTTTTCATGGCCAAGCTTGAGAGTGACTTTTTATCCTCTTGTCCTATCAGGCCTCTGGCCTACTACCGTTACATTGATGATATTTTAATCATCTGGACAGAGTCTGAGGAGCAGCTGAAGACCTTCCATGAACAATTTAATCAGTTTCATCCCACCATCAACCTAACACTCAACTACTCCTGCACGGAAATCAACTTCTTGGACACCATCATTAAACTACGGAACAATGAAATACAGACATCCCTGTACAAGAAGCCAATTGACCGTCCAACATACCTGAAATGGGACAGTTTTCATCCAAAACACATAAAAAACTCTATTGTATACAGCCAGGCTATCAGGTACAATCGGATATGTTCCAACAGTACAGATAGAGACAATCACCTTGAGGGCCTCAGAAAAACCTTTTTGAATCAAGGCTACCACCCAAGAACAATTGAAAACCAGATTATAAGAGCCACCAGAATATCAAGAAACCATCTTCTACATTATAAAACCAAAGAAGAGAACAACCGGGTCCCTCTTGTAGTCACCTACAATCCACATCTGGAGGTGTTTAGAGGAGCTGCACGGAAACTACAACCATTACTGCAAAAAGATGCCCGGTTAAAATCTATTTTTCCAGACCCCCCACTTCTGTGTTTTAGACAGCCCCCAAATCTAAGAAGCATCATTGTCAGAAGCTCCCTGTCCTCTCCAACACCAACAGGAACATTTCCCTGCAACCAGAAAAAATGCAAGACCTGTCCATTAATATTGACAACGGACAAGATAAAGATTCCCAGATCACATCAGGACTACAAGATCCCAGGTACGTTCAGCTGCACCACAACCAATGTGGTGTACTTAATTATATGTACCAAATGTCCAACTGGGGGTCTGTATGTAGGGGAGACAGGACAACAGCTCAGGACAAGGATGAATTCTCACCGCCACACAATTAGAGAAAAAAGGATGGATCTACCTGTGGCCAAACATTTTTGTAACCCAGACCACAGCATCATGGACATGAAATTGCTGGTATTGAAAGGAAACTTCAAGTCCCAGAGAGACAGGAGACTATGGGAGTACAAACTTATGATGACCTTTGACACATTCAGAGAAGGAATGAATGTGTCTCATGGATTCATGTCTTTTTACATCAGTTAAAAGATGTGCTCCTCTGACCATCCGAGCGTGTCACAGCCCTGGACCAGACCCTTATCAAAGGACAATAAAACTTTCACACTGAACTGCAGCAGTATTTATGGCTAGAACAGCTTGTCCCCCTGCCATAGAGATAGTTCTGTTTCATATAACTTGTTCTTTTTTTTTTTTTTTTTTTTTTTTTTTTTACTGCACTATTCTAAGTCCTGTTGTGTATAAATACGTGACTCTTCAGATTTTGTGTTATACCATGCCTGATGAAGAGACCTGAGTAGTCTCGAAAGCTTGCAATTATTACCATCTTTTCAGTTAGCCATTAAAAGGTATCAACCACTGAGGACTCTCTGTTCTTTTAAACAATTTTTTTATCTCTACTGGCTAACACGGTACAAAGATATATTTTACTTGTATCAAAATGGAGGATACCAGAATGTACCGCATCTTTATGGAACTAAAGACACTTCTGAAGAAACGCGCACAACTGGACAGCGACATATTTTTCTTATCCAAATGCAAAAAGGAGAATCTGATCCCCAAAGGACTCTGGATTACAAACCCTATTCTACATACCTACAATACCCATTATGCACAAAACCTTTGTCACAGGACTTCTGAGAGACTAAGGAATCACCTTTTGCATGTCTTCTACAGCATCAAGAGTAAAATCCAGAGGGAATTTGAAACACAAAGGAAGACACTTCCAGAAAGCACAGAACAAGAAGTACAACAATACTACTACAGACTACGAACCCTTCTGATCCACAACAAGGAAAAGAAGCTACACAGACTGCGCCTCAATTCAGGACTTAATACAAACAGGTGGAGAACAAAGCCAAAACCTGACAACTTGGAAACCAAGTCCATTCAAGGCACAAAAGCATCTAACTGTGTTATCAATCTCTCGGATTACAAACCAAACAAAATGGAAGTTGCTGTGCTTTCTAGAGGACTCTCATTTTGTCCGACTAAAGCTCTAGACAAAATTGAACTCTGCAGCGACATGGAAGATTACTTCAGGAGACTACGTCTGAGGGAATATTTTAGCGATGCAGATGTTTCAGAATCCTCCCAGACTGAAGGAAGACGGATCTTGACAACCAGGAAAAGATCAGATTGGACACCTCCACCAGGACGCAACCCTCATCTGGATAACTATATAGACACTTTCAGACATTTGGTAAAATCCACTTTCCTAGACACACACAGGAGGCAACCATCCAACATCAGTGCCCAGGAGAGAAGGGCCATAAAATCTTTGAAAACCAACAAAGAAATCATCATTAAACCTGCAGACAAGGGGGGTGCAATAGTCATGATGAACAAATCAGACTACATGAAGGAAGCACACAGACAACTGATGGACACACGCTACTATAAGAAATTGGAGTCTGACCCTACACAGGACTATTACAAGGAACTTAACAAGTTGGCCTCTTGTCTGCCTGACATATCCATAAGAACTGATGAACTGATACCGGTGAGTCCAAGAATAGGCACATTCTACATGCTTCCCAAAATTCACAAATCTGGAAACCCAGGAAGACCCATCATTTCATGTGTGGGCACCCTCACTGAACAAGTCTCTGGATGGGTAGAGGGTATCCTTAAACCCTTGGTAAGGGATACAACCAGCTACATCCAGGACACTACTGACCTATTGAAAAAACTATCAGCAATAGGTCCTCTTCCAGAGGGAACCATCCTTGCCACCATGGATGTGGAATCCTTGTACTCGAATATTCCACACCAGGATGGATTAAATGCTTGCAAAATTTTCCTGGAAAATACAGGAACTGATGCCAATTCTGTGGTGAAGCTTACAAAATTTATCCTCACCCATAATTACTTTGAATTTGACAATGACATATATCTACAGGAGACTGGGACTGCAATGGGAAGCAAAATGGCACCACAATATGCAAATCTTTTCATGGCCAAGCTTGAGAGTGACTTTTTATCCTCTTGTCCTATCAGGCCTCTGGCCTACTACCGTTACATTGATGATATTTTAATCATCTGGACAGAGTCTGAGGAGCAGCTGAAGACCTTCCATGAACAATTTAATCAGTTTCATCCCACCATCAACCTAACACTCAACTACTCCTGCACGGAAATCAACTTCTTGGACACCATCATTAAACTACGGAACAATGAAATACAGACATCCCTGTACAAGAAGCCAATTGACCGTCCAACATACCTGAAATGGGACAGTTTTCATCCAAAACACATAAAAAACTCTATTGTATACAGCCAGGCTATCAGGTACAATCGGATATGTTCCAACAGTACAGATAGAGACAATCACCTTGAGGGCCTCAGAAAAACCTTTTTGAATCAAGGCTACCACCCAAGAACAATTGAAAACCAGATTATAAGAGCCACCAGAATATCAAGAAACCATCTTCTACATTATAAAACCAAAGAAGAGAACAACCGGGTCCCTCTTGTAGTCACCTACAATCCACATCTGGAGGTGTTTAGAGGAGCTGCACGGAAACTACAACCATTACTGCAAAAAGATGCCCGGTTAAAATCTATTTTTCCAGACCCCCCACTTCTGTGTTTTAGACAGCCCCCAAATCTAAGAAGCATCATTGTCAGAAGCTCCCTGTCCTCTCCAACACCAACAGGAACATTTCCCTGCAACCAGAAAAAATGCAAGACCTGTCCATTAATATTGACAACGGACAAGATAAAGATTCCCAGATCACATCAGGACTACAAGATCCCAGGTACGTTCAGCTGCACCACAACCAATGTGGTGTACTTAATTATATGTACCAAATGTCCAACTGGGGGTCTGTATGTAGGGGAGACAGGACAACAGCTCAGGACAAGGATGAATTCTCACCGCCACACAATTAGAGAAAAAAGGATGGATCTACCTGTGGCCAAACATTTTTGTAACCCAGACCACAGCATCATGGACATGAAATTGCTGGTATTGAAAGGAAACTTCAAGTCCCAGAGAGACAGGAGACTATGGGAGTACAAACTTATGATGACCTTTGACACATTCAGAGAAGGAATGAATGTGTCTCATGGATTCATGTCTTTTTACATCAGTTAAAAGATGTGCTCCTCTGACCATCCGAGCGTGTCACAGCCCTGGACCAGACCCTTATCAAAGGACAATAAAACTTTCACACTGAACTGCAGCAGTATTTATGGCTAGAACAGCTTGTCCCCCTGCCATAGAGATAGTTCTGTTTCATATAACTTGTTCTTTTTTTTTTTTTTTTTTTTTTTACTGCACTATTCTAAGTCCTGTTGTGTATAAATACGTGACTCTTCAGATTTTGTGTTATACCATGCCTGATGAAGAGACCTGAGTAGTCTCGAAAGCTTGCAATTATTACCATCTTTTCAGTTAGCCATTAAAAGGTATCAACCACTGAGGACTCTCTGTTCTTTTAAACAATTTTTTTATCTCTACTGGCTAACACGGTACAAAGATATATTTTACTTGTATCAAAATGGAGGATACCAGAATGTACCGCATCTTTATGGAACTAAAGACACTTCTGAAGAAACGCGCACAACTGGACAGCGACATATTTTTCTTATCCAAATGCAAAAAGGAGAATCTGATCCCCAAAGGACTCTGGATTACAAACCCTATTCTACATACCTACAATACCCATTATGCACAAAACCTTTGTCACAGGACTTCTGAGAGACTAAGGAATCACCTTTTGCATGTCTTCTACAGCATCAAGAGTAAAATCCAGAGGGAATTTGAAACACAAAGGAAGACACTTCCAGAAAGCACAGAACAAGAAGTACAACAATACTACTACAGACTACGAACCCTTCTGATCCACAACAAGGAAAAGAAGCTACACAGACTGCGCCTCAATTCAGGACTTAATACAAACAGGTGGAGAACAAAGCCAAAACCTGACAACTTGGAAACCAAGTCCATTCAAGGCACAAAAGCATCTAACTGTGTTATCAATCTCTCGGATTACAAACCAAACAAAATGGAAGTTGCTGTGCTTTCTAGAGGACTCTCATTTTGTCCGACTAAAGCTCTAGACAAAATTGAACTCTGCAGCGACATGGAAGATTACTTCAGGAGACTACGTCTGAGGGAATATTTTAGCGATGCAGATGTTTCAGAATCCTCCCAGACTGAAGGAAGACGGATCTTGACAACCAGGAAAAGATCAGATTGGACACCTCCACCAGGACGCAACCCTCATCTGGATAACTATATAGACACTTTCAGACATTTGGTAAAATCCACTTTCCTAGACACACACAGGAGGCAACCATCCAACATCAGTGCCCAGGAGAGAAGGGCCATAAAATCTTTGAAAACCAACAAAGAAATCATCATTAAACCTGCAGACAAGGGGGGTGCAATAGTCATGATGAACAAATCAGACTACATGAAGGAAGCACACAGACAACTGATGGACACACGCTACTATAAGAAATTGGAGTCTGACCCTACACAGGACTATTACAAGGAACTTAACAAGTTGGCCTCTTGTCTGCCTGACATATCCATAAGAACTGATGAACTGATACCGGTGAGTCCAAGAATAGGCACATTCTACATGCTTCCCAAAATTCACAAATCTGGAAACCCAGGAAGACCCATCATTTCATGTGTGGGCACCCTCACTGAACAAGTCTCTGGATGGGTAGAGGGTATCCTTAAACCCTTGGTAAGGGATACAACCAGCTACATCCAGGACACTACTGACCTATTGAAAAAACTATCAGCAATAGGTCCTCTTCCAGAGGGAACCATCCTTGCCACCATGGATGTGGAATCCTTGTACTCGAATATTCCACACCAGGATGGATTAAATGCTTGCAAAATTTTCCTGGAAAATACAGGAACTGATGCCAATTCTGTGGTGAAGCTTACAAAATTTATCCTCACCCATAATTACTTTGAATTTGACAATGACATATATCTACAGGAGACTGGGACTGCAATGGGAAGCAAAATGGCACCACAATATGCAAATCTTTTCATGGCCAAGCTTGAGAGTGACTTTTTATCCTCTTGTCCTATCAGGCCTCTGGCCTACTACCGTTACATTGATGATATTTTAATCATCTGGACAGAGTCTGAGGAGCAGCTGAAGACCTTCCATGAACAATTTAATCAGTTTCATCCCACCATCAACCTAACACTCAACTACTCCTGCACGGAAATCAACTTCTTGGACACCATCATTAAACTACGGAACAATGAAATACAGACATCCCTGTACAAGAAGCCAATTGACCGTCCAACATACCTGAAATGGGACAGTTTTCATCCAAAACACATAAAAAACTCTATTGTATACAGCCAGGCTATCAGGTACAATCGGATATGTTCCAACAGTACAGATAGAGACAATCACCTTGAGGGCCTCAGAAAAACCTTTTTGAATCAAGGCTACCACCCAAGAACAATTGAAAACCAGATTATAAGAGCCACCAGAATATCAAGAAACCATCTTCTACATTATAAAACCAAAGAAGAGAACAACCGGGTCCCTCTTGTAGTCACCTACAATCCACATCTGGAGGTGTTTAGAGGAGCTGCACGGAAACTACAACCATTACTGCAAAAAGATGCCCGGTTAAAATCTATTTTTCCAGACCCCCCACTTCTGTGTTTTAGACAGCCCCCAAATCTAAGAAGCATCATTGTCAGAAGCTCCCTGTCCTCTCCAACACCAACAGGAACATTTCCCTGCAACCAGAAAAAATGCAAGACCTGTCCATTAATATTGACAACGGACAAGATAAAGATTCCCAGATCACATCAGGACTACAAGATCCCAGGTACGTTCAGCTGCACCACAACCAATGTGGTGTACTTAATTATATGTACCAAATGTCCAACTGGGGGTCTGTATGTAGGGGAGACAGGACAACAGCTCAGGACAAGGATGAATTCTCACCGCCACACAATTAGAGAAAAAAGGATGGATCTACCTGTGGCCAAACATTTTTGTAACCCAGACCACAGCATCATGGACATGAAATTGCTGGTATTGAAAGGAAACTTCAAGTCCCAGAGAGACAGGAGACTATGGGAGTACAAACTTATGATGACCTTTGACACATTCAGAGAAGGAATGAATGTGTCTCATGGATTCATGTCTTTTTACATCAGTTAAAAGATGTGCTCCTCTGACCATCCGAGCGTGTCACAGCCCTGGACCAGACCCTTATCAAAGGACAATAAAACTTTCACACTGAACTGCAGCAGTATTTATGGCTAGAACAGCTTGTCCCCCTGCCATAGAGATAGTTCTGTTTCATATAACTTGTTCTTTTTTTTTTTTTTTTTTTTTTTTTTTTTACTGCACTATTCTAAGTCCTGTTGTGTATAAATACGTGACTCTTCAGATTTTGTGTTATACCATGCCTGATGAAGAGACCTGAGTAGTCTCGAAAGCTTGCAATTATTACCATCTTTTCAGTTAGCCATTAAAAGGTATCAACCACTGAGGACTCTCTGTTCTTTTAAACAATTTTTTTATATCACACTGAGGAGAAGGGCGGCCATATTACTATATATATATATACTACTGGGCCATGAACCTTATAGGCAAATGTGTTTGATCATGCTTAGGGACAAAAAATACCTACAATATCCTTACCAAGGATTCAACAAGTAATTTTTGGAATGAGCTATTAGAAAATGGATAAGGCGCTTCACATGCGACTCATTTCGAAAAATGAGGATGAATTCATGGTACCAGAAAGTCCTTTAATTCCCACTTTTTATGCAATTCCCAAAATACACAAGTGGCTGGAGCCCCTTAGAGGATGACCTATAGTGTTGGGGGTGGGCTCAGTCACCCAGAATGCAAGTGTGTATTTGGACAATGTCCTAAGACCTTTTGTTTCAGCACTCCCTTCTTTTATTAGGGATACGTCAGATTTCTGAAAATTCAGGATGTTTCATTTGAAGAGGAATTCTATCCAGCCTCAATTGATGTGGAGTCTCTGTTCAGTTCTATTCCACATGAGAAGGGATTAGAAGCTGCCACCATTTTCCTCCAGTCAAAAGCTACCTTTTTACGGGACCATAATAATTTCATTTTGGACCTACTTGATTTTGTGTTAACACACAATTGTTTTTTATTTGATGGCAAGTAGTTCCACCAACTCAGGGGCACAGCAATGGGGAGCTCGTGTACTCTCTCTTATGCTAATTTGTTCCTGGGTTGGTGGGAGGAAACAGTCATCTTTAACATTGATACCCCATGGTGGGTTCCCCTGATTTTCAATCGGGGAAGATATATTGATGATGTCCTGGTCATCTGGGCTGATACCTCACAAGAGTTCCATCGGTTCATGGAATGTATCAATGTTAATGACATGTTTCTTCTCCCTGTCTTTTCTTTTCCTCCTGCCTCTTCCTCCCTTTTCCTCTTCTCCCTTCCACCTGACTCTTCTTCCTTCCTCTCCCTGTTGCCTTTTCCTCTTTATTCTCCTCTTCATTCTCTTCCTTCTCCTGCCTTTTGCTTTTTCCTCTTCTTCCTTTCCCCTGCCTCTTCTTCCTTTCTCCTGCCTTTTTCCTTCCCCCTTTCTCTTCTTCCTGCACCCTTCCTCTACTTCCTTCCCCCTTCTTCCTTCCTCCTCCCTCTTCTTCTTCCTTCATCCTCTTCTCCCTTCTCCTTCCTCTTCTTCCTCTTTTTCCTTCATCCTCTTCTTCCTTCATCCTCTTCGTCCTTCCTTCCTCTTCCTTCCTCTTCTCCTTCCTCTTCTTCCTTCCTCCTCTTCTTCCTTCCTCCTGCCTCTTCTTTCCCCCTTCCTCTGCTTCTTCCTTCCTCCTCTTCTTCCTTCCTCCTCTTCCTTCATCCTCTTCGTCCTTCCTTCCTCCTCTTCTCCCTTCTCCTTCCTCTTCCTTCCTCTTCTCCTTCCTCTTCTTCCGTCCTCCTGCCTCTTCTTTCCCCTTCCTCTGCTTCTTCCTTCCTCCTCTTCTCCCTTCTCCTTCCTCTTCTCCTTCCTCTTCTTCCGTCCTCCTCTTCTTCCGTCCTCCTGCCTCTTCTTTCCCCCTTCCTCTGCTTCTTCCTTCCTCCTCTTCTCCCTTCTCCTTCCTCTTCCTTCTTCTCCTTCCTCTTCTTCCGTCCTCCTCTTCTTCCATCCTCCTGCCTCTTCTTTCCCCCTTCCTCTGCTTCCCCCCTTCCTCTGCTTCTTCCTTCCTCCTCTTCTCCCTTCTCCTTCCTCTTCCTTCCTCTTCTCCTTCCTCTTCTTCCGTCCTCCTCTTCTTCCGTCCTCCTGCCTCTTCTTTCCCCCTTCCTCTGCTTCTTCCTTCCTCCTCTTCTCCCTTCTCCTTCCTCTTCCTTCCTCTTCTCCTTCCTCTTCTTCCGTCCTCCTCTTCTTCCGTCCTCCTGCCTCTTCTTTCCCCCTTCCTCTGCTTCTTCCTTCCTCCTCTTCTCCCTTCTCCTTCCTCTTCCTTCCTCTTCTCCTTCCTCTTCTTCCATCCTCCTGCCTCTTCTTTCCCCCTTCCTCTGCTTCTTCCTTCCTCCTCTTCTCCTTCCTCTTCTTCCGTCCTCCTGCCTCTTCTTTCCCCCTTCCTCTGCTTCTTCCTTCCTCCTCTTCTCCCTTCTCCTTCCTCTTCTCCCGTCCTCCTCTTCTTCCATCCTCCTGCCTCTTCTTTCCCCCTTCCTCTGCTTCATCCTTCCTCCTCTTCTCCCTTCTCCTTCCTCTTCCTTCCTCTTCTCCTTCCTCTTCTCCCGTCCTCCTGCCTCTTCTTTCCCCCTTCCTCTGCTTATTCCTTCCTCCTCTTCTCCCTTCTCCTTCCTCTTCCTTCCTCTTCTTCCGTCCTCCTGCCTCTTCTTTCCCCCTTCCTCTGCTTCTTCCTTCCTCCTCTTCTCCCTTCTCCTTCCTCTTCTCCTTCCTCTTCTTCCGTCCTCCTGCCTCTTCTTTCCCCCTTCCTCTGGTTCTTCCTTCCTCCTCTTCTCCCTTCTCCTTCCTCTTCCTTCCTCTTCTCCTTCCTCTTCTTCCGTCCTCCTGCCTCTTCTTTCCCCCTTCCTCTGCTTCTTCCTTCCTCCTCTTCTCCCTTCTCCTTCCTCTTCCTTCCTCTTCTCCTTCCTCTTCTTCCGTCCTCCTCTTCTTCCATCCTCCTACCTCTTCTTTCCCCCTTCCTCTGGTTCTTCCTTCCTCCTCTTCTCCCTTCTCCTTCCTCTTCTCCTTCCTCTTCTTCCGTCCTCCTGCCTCTTCTTTCCCCCTTCCTCTGCTTCTTCCTTCCTCCTCTTCTTCCTCCTCTTCTCCTTCCTCTTCTTCCGTCCTCCTGCCTCTTCTTTCCCCCTTCCTCTGGTTCTTCCTTCCTCCTCTTCTCCCTTCTCCTTCCTCTTCTCCTTCCTCTTCTTCCGTCCTCCTGCCTCTTCTTTCCCCCTTCCTCTGGTTCTTCCTTCCTCCTCTTCTCCCTTCTCCTTCCTCTTCTCCTTCCTCTTCTTCCATCCTCCTACCTCTTCTTTCCCCCTTCCTCTGGTTCTTCCTTCCTCCTCTTCTCCCTTCTCCTTCCTCTTCTCCTTCCTCTTCTTCCGTCCTTCTGCCTCTTCTTTCCCCCTTCCTCTGCTTCTTCCTTCCTCCTCTTCTTCCTCCTCTTCTCCTTCCTCTTCTTCCGTCCTCCTGCCTCTTCTTTCCCCCTTCCTCTGGTTCTTCCTTCCTCCTCTTCTCCCTTCTCCTTCCTCTTCTCCTTCCTCTTCTTCCGTCCTCCTGCCTCTTCTTTCCCCCTTCCTCTGCTTCTTCCTTCCTCCTCTTCTTCCTCCTCTTCTCCTTCCTCTTCTTCCGTCCTCCTGCCTCTTCTTTCCCCCTTCCTCTGCTTCTTCCTTCCTCCTCTTCTCCCTTCTCCTTCCTTTTCCCCTTCCTCTTCTTCCGTCCTCCTGCCTCTTCTTTCCCCCTTCCTCTGCTTCTTCCTTCCTCCTCTTCTTCCTCCCGCCGCTGATGTTATTGTCTCTGGCGGAAGTGTCCTTCGTGTCCAGTTTAGGGGCCGGTTCTGGGCGGGACCTGTGTGTGGTGTCTGATTGGCTGGTTGTAATCGTGCAGTTGTCGCTGATTGGCTGCTTCGCCGCACAGCTGAGCTATATCCCGGAGTCGCGACACCTCACCACACACAGACCCCGGCACGTCCCGGAGAGCGGAGGAGCCCGGAGTCACAGGTCAGACGCGGAGCTGAGAGCCCCGGACGGGATGACGGGGCCGCGGCTGTTCTGTCGGGGGCTGCGGCTCCTGGGCGCACGTGGAGCCATCAGGGGCCCCTCCCGGGCCGGGATCTGTTTGGCGACCGACGATCAGCAGGTAAAGACGCCGATTACAGCCGCATCCTCCTCCTCAAAGCCCCGGTGTGTGAGGAGGAAGGGTCGGGGGAGATCGCGTGCGACTGTGTAATGGGGGATATAGTGATGGAGATGGGAGAGTATCAACCTGTGCTGGGGGAAGGGGCATCAAGACGTGGCCAGAACCCCCACCATAATGTGCTTAGGACCCCCCCACCATAATCCCCCCCCCACCAGAATGTGCCCAGGACCCCCACCATAATCCCCCACCATAATGGCCTTAGGACCCCCCACCATAATCCCCCCACTACAGTATGCCCAGGACCCACCCACCATAATCCCCCCCCACCAGAATGTGCTCAGGACCCCCACCATAATCCCCCACCATAATGGGCTTAGGACCCCCCACCATAATCCCCCCCCCACCAGAATGTGCCCAGGACCCCCACCATAATGGGCTTAGGACCCCCCACCATAATCCCCCCCCACTACAGTATGCCCAGGACCCCCCACCATAATGTGCTTAGGACCCCCCACCATAATGCCCCACCACAATCGCCCCACTACAGTATGCCCAGGACCCCCCACCATAATGTGCCCAGGACCCCCCACCATAATCCGCCCCCCGTCATAATCTGTCCAGGACCCCACCACCATAATCCCCCCCACAAGAATGTGCCCAGGACCCCACCATAATCCCCCACTATAATCTCCCACCATAATCCCCCCTTTACAGTATGCCCAGGACCCCCCACCATAATCCCGCACCATAATGTGCCCAGGACCCCCACTATAATCCCCCACCATAATGTGCCCAGGACCCCGCTCCATAATCCCCCACCACAATGTGCCCAGGACCCCCCACTACAGTGTGCCCAGGACCCCCCACCATAATCCCCCAACCACAATGTGCCCAGGACCCCCACTATAATCCCCCACCACAACCCCTCCATGATAATGTACCAAGGACTCCGCCATCACTGCAACCCCCGGTCATGCTGCCCCTCTACTGTCCATACACGGGGTCTGTCTTGTCTGTGCTGTTCAACTCCGGCCTCAGGTGATGACCAGTGATTGGGGGGACGGAATATTGACGATGTGTCCTGTGGATACGTCATGAATATATTAAAGCTGGAAGACCCTTTTAACTCCCTATAAATCTCATATAGAAATGTAAGGGGGATGGGCTGACTATTGACACTTATGGGGTCTCCACAGTTTTTGGATGTCAACATGTTTTCTGTTTCCGTCTGTTCAGCTAAGTCTGTCCTGCCGCGTGAAAGGGTTTGGGGGAGGCCCTGACGGGGGTTCTGCCTGGTGAAAGGGTCGGGGGAGCGGACCTGCCTGGTGAAAGGGGTCGGGGGGAGGTGCTGCCTGGTGAAAGGGTTTGGGGGAGGCCCTGACGGGGGTTCTGCCTGGTGAAAGGGTCGGGGGAGCGGACCTGCCTGGTGAAAGGGGTCGGGGGGAGGTGCTGCTGGGGGGGGTTCTGCCTGGTGAAAGGGTCGGGGGAGCGGTCCTGCTGGGGGGGGTTCTGCCTGGTGAAAGGGTCGGGGGAGCGGTCCTGCTGGGGGGGGTTCTGCCTGGTGAAAGGGTCGGGGGAGCGGTCCTGCTGGGGGGGGTTCTGCCTGGTGAAAGGGTCGGGGGAGCGGTCCTGCTGGGGGGGGTTCTGCCTGGTGAAAGGGTCGGGGGAGCGGTCCTGCTGGGGGGGTTCTGCCTGGTGAAAGGGGTCGAGGGGAGCGGTCCTGCTGGGGGGCTTAGCTGAGGCCGTATAACCTGTACAGATCACACCCACTCTAGCAGCACGTCCGGTGAATCTGATGCAATAACCCCGGCAGCTTCAAGAAAATCTGAATCCAAAACACATAAAAATGGAGAAAATGCACAAAATCCCCAATAATCGGAGTCGGCCACTATTGAGTCTTGTGGTGCTGACGCCGGCGTGAGAAATCAGCGGAGGAGCGCGGGCGATTCAGGGACTTCTGCACCGTGATCCCTACAAGACCGAGGAGAACACGTCCGTATGGAAACTCGGAGTGGCACCGGGGTGAGGACGGTGATGGGGGGGGCGTTCATCTCCCCTCTCCACATAGCATGAATGCTATAAAAACATGAGAGAAACATGCCCCCCCCCGCGAGAATCTACTGATCTGGGCAGACATGTCCGGCCTGTGCGACTCATACAGACATGGCAGAAAGTGTCGGCGCCCCTGAAATAGTTCCAGGAGATGAAATGTTTCCCGCAGACAATGAACACAATCCACATGATCTGTTATACACAGGTTTATTTCCTTTCTGTTTATTGGAACTTCCGTGCCCGGAAAGTCACATAAAAGCCTTAAAACGGTCCTCAGCTTACAGGGGATGTTCACCACTTGGACAGCCCCTTCTCATTCACCCTGTCTCCCTGCGACCAATCATTTTTTTAAATCAGATCTTTTTTATTAAACAACTAGGAATCAATACAGAGAAAATACTAGTTATATAAGATGCAATATAAAGGTGTACATCGAAAACTCCTCGTACATTTACACCCCCCATGCTGCTTTCTCCTCGTACATTTACACCCCCCATGCTGCTTTCTCCCCGTACATTTACACCCCCCCATGCTGCTTTCTCCCCGTACATTTACACCCCCCCATGCTGCTTTCTCCTCGTACATTTACACCCCCCATGCTGCTTTCTCCTCGTACATTTACACCCCCATGCTGCTTTCTCCCCGTACATTTACACCCCCCCATGCTGCTTTCTCCCCGTACATTTACACCCCCCCATGCTGCTTTCTCCTCGTACATTTACACCCCCCATGCTGCTTTCTCCTCGTACATTTACACCCCCCCATGCTGCTTTCTCCTCGTACATTTACACCCCCCCATGCTGCTTTCTCCTCGTACATTTACACCCCCCCATGCTGCTTTCTCCTCGTACATTTACACCCCCCCATGCTGCTTTCTCCTCGTACATTTACACCCCCCCATGCTGCTTTCTCCTCGTACATTTACACCCCCCATGCTGTTTTCTCCTCGTACATTTACACCCCCCATGCTGGTTTCTCCTGGTACATTTACACCCCCCATGCTGCTTTCTCCTCGTACATTTACACCCTCATGCTGCTTTCTCCTTGTACATTTACACCCCCCATGCTGCTTTCTCCTTGTACATTTACACCTCCCCCATGCTGCTTTCTCCTCGTACATTTACACCCCCCATGCTGCTTTCTCCTCGTACATTTACACCACCCATGCTGCTTTCTCCTCGTACATTTACACCACCCATGCTGCTTTCTCCTCGTACATTTACACCCCCCCATGCTGCTTTCTCCTCGTACATTTACACCCCCCCATGCTGCTTTCTCCTCGTACATTTACACCCCCCATGCTGCTTTCTCCTTGTACATTTACACCTCCCCCATGCTGCTTTCTCCTCGTACATTTACACCCCCCCATGCTGCTTTCTCCTCGTACATTTACACCCCCCCATGCTGCTTTCTCCTCGTACATTTACACCCCCCATGCTGCTTTCTCCTCGTACATTTACACCCCCCATGCTGCTTTCTCCCCGTACATTTACACCCCCCCATGCTGCTTTCTCCCCGTACATTTACACCCCCCCATGCTGCTTTCTCCTCGTACATTTACACCCCCCATGCTGCTTTCTCCTCGTACATTTACACCCCCATGCTGCTTTCTCCCCGTACATTTACACCCCCCCATGCTGCTTTCTCCCCGTACATTTACACCCCCCATGCTGCTTTCTCCTCGTACATTTACACCCCCCCATGCTGCTTTCTCCTTGTACATTTACACCCCCATGCTGCTTTCTCCTCGTACATTTACACCCCCCATGCTGCTTTCTCCCCGTACATTTACACCCCCCCATGCTGCTTTCTCCTTGTACATTTACACCCCCCCATGCTGCTTTCTCCTTGTACATTTACACCCCCATGCTGCTTTCTCCTCGTACATTTACACCCCCATGCTGCTTTCTCCTCGTACATTTACACCCCCCCATTCTGCTTTCTCCTTGTACATTTACACCCCCTATGCTGCTTTCTCCTTGTACATTTACACCCCCCATGCTGCTTTCTCCTTGTACATTTACACCCCCCCATGCTGCTTTCTCCTTGTACATTTACACCCCCCCCATGCTGCTTTCTCCTTGTACATTTACACCCCCATGCTGCTTTCTCCTCGTACATTTGCACCCCCCCATTCTGCTTTCTCCTTGTACAGTTACACCCCCTATGCTGCTTTCTCCTCGTACATTTACACCCCCCCATGCTGCTTTCTCCTTGTACATTTACACCCCCCCATGCTGCTTTCTCCTCGTACATTTACACCCCCCCATTCTGCTTTCTCCTTGTACATTTACACCCCCTATGCTGCTTTCTCCTTGTACATTTACACCCCCCATGCTGCTTTCTCCTCGTACATTTACACCCCCCCATGCTGCTTTCTCCTCGTACATTTACACCCCCCCATGCTGCTTTCTCCTCGTACATTTACACCCCCCCATGCTGCTTTCTCCTCGTACATTTACACCCCCCCATGCTGCTTTCTCCTCGTACATTTACACCCCCCCATGCTGCTTTCTCCTCGTACATTTACACCCCCCATGCTGTTTTCTCCTCGTACATTTACACCCCCCATGCTGGTTTCTCCTGGTACATTTACACCCCCCATGCTGCTTTCTCCTCGTACATTTACACCCTCATGCTGCTTTCTCCTTGTACATTTACACCCCCCATGCTGCTTTCTCCTTGTACATTTACACCTCCCCCATGCTGCTTTCTCCTCGTACATTTACACCCCCCATGCTGCTTTCTCCTCGTACATTTACACCACCCATGCTGCTTTCTCCTCGTACATTTACACCACCCATGCTGCTTTTTCCTCGTACATTTACACCCCCCCATGCTGCTTTCTCCTCGTACATTTACACCCCCCCATGCTGCTTTCTCCTCGTACATTTACACCCCCCATGCTGCTTTCTCCTTGTACATTTACACCTCCCCCATGCTGCTTTCTCCTCGTACATTTACACCCCCCCATGCTGCTTTCTCCTCGTACATTTACACCCCCCCATGCTGCTTTCTCCTCGTACATTTACACCTCCCCCATGCTGCTTTCTCCTCGTACATTTACACCCCCCCATGCTGCTTTCTCCTCGTACATTTACACCCCCCCCATGCTGCTTTCTCCTCGTACATTTACACCCCCCATGCTCCTTTCTCCTCGTACATTTACACCCCCCCATGCTGCTTTCTCCTCGTACATTTACACCCCCTATGCTGCTTTCTCCTCATACATTTACACCCCCCAATATGGGGAGATAAGGTATGCACACCAGTGACTATGTAAGGGGAATACATGAAATAGCAGAAACTGCTGTGTGAATACTGACTTGAAAAATCCAATAGCTAAATGTAAGAGTGAAAATGTGAAAAATGGAATCTGCATTACTGCCATGAACATATGAATCAAGAGAAATTTAGCTACTGAATTGATCAATGCAATAGAGCCCCAACACTACGCCAAAGTATTTCTCTACGTTGGGTTCCCTAGCTTGTGTGTGTCCTCTCATGCAGTTAAAAAACTTACCGTGTATGGGAAGCTGAGACCCCGGCTATTTATGCGTATGATATGGATTGGCAATAGGTGTGGTTGGGGAGGGTTCACAAACGCACTTTCTCCTTGAACACTTACACCCCCTATGCTGCTTTCTCCTTGTACATTTACACCCCCCATGCTGCTTTCTCCTCGTACATTTACACCCCCCCATGCTGCTTTCTCCTCGTACATTTACACCCCCCATGCTGCTTTCTCCTTGTACATTTACACCCCCCATGCTGCTTTCTCCTCGTACATTTACACCTCCCCCATGCTGCTTTCTCCTCGTACATTTACACCCCCCATGCTGCTTTCTCCTCGTACATTTACACCCCCCATGCTGCTTTCTCCTCGTACATTTACACCCCCCATGCTGCTTTCTCCTCGTACATTTACACCCCCCCATGCTGCTTTCTCCTCGTACATTTACACCCCCCATGCTGCTTTCTCCTCGTACATTTACACCCCCCAATGCTGCTTTCTCCTTGTACATTTACACCTCCCCCATGCTGCTTTCTCCTCGTACATTTACACCCCCCCCCATGCTGCTTTCTCCTCGTACATTTACACCCCCCCATGCTGCTTTCTCCTCGTACATTTACACCCCCCATGCTGCTTTCTCCTCGTACATTTACACCCCCCATGCTGCTTTCTCCTCGTACATTTACACCCCCCAATGCTGCTTTCTCCTCGTACATTTACACCCCCCCATGCTGCTTTCTTTTCACACATTTACATCCCCCCCATACTAGTGATGGGCAAACGCGGACTGTAAAAGTCTGGATATGCGCAGTTTCAAAGATACCTGAGTGTCGGGCCTGGAATTCTGCGATACGGATCTGGCAACTCGGGAAATTAAAAAATAATGAGAATGAAGCAACTTACCGAGGCTCTGTCGCAGCTGTAACTGCTTCCGCGGCCTCTCATTCACTTTGGGGAATAAGGGGCTAATAACAGCCCACAGCTGTCACTAAGCCCTAGATTAGTAATGGGTAGGATCTATGAGAACCTCTGGCATTACTAATCTGTAAGTGAAACTAAATAAACACAAACACCAAAAAAATCCTTTATTTGAAATAAAATACAAAAAGCCCCCTCTTTCACTACTTTATTAACCCCACAAACATCCCTGCAGGTCTGACGTAATCCAGACGAGGTCCCATGGTGATTCCAGCTCTGCTGTATAAGTCACAGAGCGCGATCATGGACATGTCAGCACGCTGTAACTGCAGGCAGAATATGAGCCGTGATCTGCCGTGACTGCACTCAGGTTAGTTGCGGTCACAGCTGGAGGTTCCCATGACCCTCCAGCTGTGAACGAAGGAAACCTGACCTTAGAGGACCTCGGTAAACTCGGATTCACAGACCTGCATCTCCTGGCAAAAAAAATGCATTAAAATCGCATGTGGTAGTGATATGTTTTTGTGCCATGAGATGTAGATTGGATGCAGGAATATGGGGTAAAAAATTTCAGCACCAAATTTGCATCTCTTGGCAAAAACCCCACTGTTTTCTGCCAGGAGATGCAGGTCTAACCTGATCAGTCATTCCTGAAGTCTGCAGCGGCCGGTCATGTTCCATGCGTGTAACATATATATATATACACACACATACACACACTATATATATATATATATGTTACAGGCAGTGTATGAAAGCCCGGCATTCTATAGAATACCCAGGCAATATATACAATCCCCGTCGTTTTAAGGCAAGGTATGAAATATCTGCGTTGTTCTTTACTTTTCCTAGGCATTACATAAAATGTCTATTATAAAGAATGACAAGAACGGAGCACCCCTGTAGTATTCTACACTCCACCTGTTTGTCACCTAGGTATTCTATAGAATGACTAGGAAATGTATGAATATCTGATGGATTTCATACTTTGACGACCCATGTCCGACATTGTATACATTGCCTAGGTATTCTATAGAATGCCTGTTATTACACACTAGAAGGTGGCCCGATTGTAACTTATGGGGTAGTCTGGAATGTATATATATAGGTTAGCAGATTGAATGATAAGGTAATGAATAGACTGGATGGGTTCGGTTTAATTTGGTTTTCTTATAATTGTTTATTGGTTTTAAAATGACAAACAACAGAAGGAGCAGTTTTAATAGATGAGTCTAATGTTTAATGATGTCCATGGTTTGGAATGAAAGAAGGCCATGAACAGTGTAAAGTTACGTAAAAATATGCTGATGCTGTGATGTGGCCCAATGCTGGTATGTGCCCCATCGTGGTGCAGCCACCATCCTGACATGTGCCCCCATCCTGCGGGGTAAGGGCTCTTTCACACTTGCGTTCAGCGTAATGCGCCGCTATGGAGAATAGCGCAGTCTGTTAACACACTGCGCTATTTTCTATAGACTTGTATTGACGACGCACTGTAATGCAAGTGTCTGCGTTGCATCCGCTGGCCGACGCTGAGTCGTTATTTTGACGCAGCGTCGGGTGGAGGGAACGCTACATGTAGCCTTTTTTTGGGTCGTTAAAATAACGCACATTGACAGATTCCGTTGGAATCCGCTAAGGTGTCTAATGATTGTCTATGGTGGTGGATTCCGCCACTATGCGCTAAGCGGCGAAATCCGCTGACAAATTCCGTCACGTTCTGCTGAGTATGCTCAGCATGTCCAGCAGAACGATCGAAATCGTTTAAAATCACTCCTGGTCTCTCTCCCCCCTCTCTCATACTCACCGGTCACGGGCGTGGCTCTGCACGGCTGTCACAAAGCTCCGGCGGCTTTTCCTCTTTTGAAAATGCCGGCTGCTCATTATTCAATCTCGTATTCCCTGCTTCCCCCGCCCACCAGCGCCTATGATTGGTTGCAGTCAGACCCGCCCCCACGCTGAGGGACAGCTGTCTCACTGCAACCAATCACAGCCGCCGATGGGCGGGTCTATATCATACAGTAAAATAAATAAATGAAAAAAACGACGTGCGGTCCCCCCCAATTTTGATACCAGCCAAGATAAAGCCACACGGCTGAAGGCTGGTATTCTCAGAAAGGGGAGCCCCACGTTATGGGGATCCCCTCAGCCTAACAATATCAGCCAGCAGCCGCCCGGAATTGCCGCATCCATTAGATGCGACAGTCCCGGGACTCTACCCGGCTCATCCCGAATTGCCCTGGTGCGGTGGCAATCGAGGTAATAAGGAGTTAATGGCAGCAGGCCATAGCTACCACTAAGTCCTAGGTTAATCATGGCAGGCGTCTCCCTGAGATACCTTCATGATTAACCTGTAAGTTAAAGAAAATAAACACACCTGAAAAAATCCTTTGTTTGGAATAAAAAACAAAAAAAACCCTCTTTCACCACTTTATTAAACCCCCAAATACCCCTCCAGGTCTGACGTAATCCACAGAGGTCCCACGACGCTTTCAGCTCTGCTACACGAAGCTGACAGGAGCTGCAGTAGAACACGACCGCTCTCTATCAGCTCCACGCAGCAACTGAAGTGAGCTGCGCGATCAGCTGTGCCCTCATTCAGGTGACCCGCGGACACAGCTCTCGGGTGGAGGACTGCAGCTGTGGCCGCTTGTCACCTGAGTGACGGCACAGCAGATCGAGCGGCTCACTGCGTTCACTCAGGGGATTTGCGGTCACCTCTCTCCTCCCGACCGCAAATCTCCTTTTCACGGCGAAACATTAAAAAAACAAACAAAAACAAAACAAACAAAAAAAAAACGCAAAACGTTCATTTACAGGAATCCGTTACTTTATTAGCAACACTATTTGCAACGCATCCGTCACATGCGTCAGACAACGCACTGTGATGGATGCCTCACAACGCAAGTGTGAAAGCAGCCTAATGTGTGGGGGGGGGGGGTGGAGTGCGGGGTGGGTGGAGCCGAGCGGTGCCATGGCGCTGAGAACGTCAGTGCCGGGGACTGCATGGCTGGTGACTATTCAGGTGTGTGTGTGTTCAGTGTGTATATATGCGGAGGGCGTAGCTGAGTGGGGAAGTGTCAGGCGTCGTCCTGTCGGCCCGTTCAGTTAGGCTCCTTGCACACGTAGCCGGGGTAAATATCGGGTAACTAAGCAAAGCCCTTTGCTTAGTAACCAGATGTGTACCCTGGTTACGTGTGCAGGGAGCCTTAGTTGAGCCGTTGGTCGCAGGCTCTTTAGCGCACGCGCTGAGGCGACGGTTGTCACTGTAATGACGTCATTTTGGAGCAAGACAGACAGACAGACAGAACAAGGCAATTATATGTATAGATTACCGGTAACATATATATATATATACACTGTACGTGTCCACAAATAGAAAAATAAAGGCAGCACTTCAGCTTTTTAGTGAGAAAAGGTAAAGTCTTTTGTAGCGTGCTGCCTATATATATATATATATATATATATATATATATATATATATATATATATATATATATATATATATATGTTAGGGTGAACTCTTAACCAGAGATCACAAGTTGCCTACTGCCTGGCCGAATTGATATGGGCCAAGTGCATGCATAAAAGAATTCACACCAGACACAGTCGGATATGAAGTCTCTTCTTGGTCACAGTAGAAAATGGCACCAAACAGACAGAAGAGACTCATGCGTCCTCTTGATATAGGCTAGGGGCGTATACAAGTTCAGATATGCACATTTAGTGGGACAGTTCATTGGCTAGCCAATGGGGAGATCTGTGTTGCTGTTGATGGGCGGGTCTGACTCCAGTGGATGAAACCATGACGATGGGAGGGATGTCATCTGGTGCATCCATGCTGATGGTTTGGTCCGTGATTTCCAGCTTGACCAGTCTTTCCCTTATATGGAGGTCTTCTTTCATCTGGACATTCCTTGCATTCCAAGCAAGGTGTAGATAACAGGAAATGATGGCCATCTTCATATCTGTGTCATGTATATGATCTGAAACCTGAATTATGTAAGGCAAATCGATATATTTCCCACAATCCCTTGTCAAAAGGTTAATTAAGTATTTGATGTATAGGTCCTCCTCAACAGTCCCCCCTAAATACTTTATTAACCTTCTGACCCTACTGCTAACCCATCAGTCTCCAATACCTGGCTGCAACTCTTTTCTTTTTGCTGCCCGCTATACGAGCAATGCTAAGCCTTTGCTCCCATTGGTACAGACTTCGATTGGAGCCTGATGTACTCGCCCTACCCTGACTGCCTAGCTGGGGACTGTGAAAGACTGAAGGGGGCCTAGCTGCTCTATATCTACAGAATAACCAACCTCCTGAGCTAGGAAAGTGGGGACTGACGTTTCTACTCCTTTCTCGATCATCTTCCTTATACAGGGAAAAACACAACAAACAACAATAGCTACAACAATTAAGACAACAAGGACCACTATGCCTATCTGAGCTAGCCACCTCTGCCATCCCTTCATCCATGAAAAGTATTGGTCCCAGGGATCCTCTACACCTGAATTCCTTTTTAATTCTTTTTGTAGAGAAGCTAGCTTTTTTATGGCTACTGTAACCTTCCCGGTGGGACCTGTATTATCTGGAATGTAGGTACAACACGCGGACTTCACCATTTTACAAACACCTCCTTTCTCTGCCAGTATCATGTCAAGGGCCATCCTGTTTTGAAAGGCCATTATTGATGTGGGGCCTAGCTGATCTGCCAAACCTTGAAGAGCTTCTCTAGTGTAATTGACAAATCTTTGTTGGTTATAATAGATGTAATTGATCCAGTCTACGTTTTTATTTATGGTCACTAGAGGTAGTATGAATGACTCAAAACCTGCTTTGACTTGATCCCTGGCTTTAAATTCTTCTGGTACCCCCCTTGGGACTCCTATAGCATCAATGTAAACATGGGGGTCAAAACTGCCTTTGGGTTCAGGATTTGTCTCTCTTTTTGTTCTGTGTAGCTCTTCTGAGGTTAGGGCTTCCTCTCCTTCTGCTGCTATGTAGAAGGGCATTATGGCTTTGGCTAGTGTGCATTCCCCCATCCATTCACCTTCTAAATGAGTTCTGATCTTCATGTCCCCACATATCCAGAAGACATCAGAAATGGACTGGGTCTGGTTGACCAGGTCCTCTCTGGTGGCATTACTATATCTGCTGCAATATCCCTCTGTGAAATTACCCACAAATGTGTTCCCCTCAGTGCTAGTATAACAGATGTATTTTCCTGGATATATGGTGATGCCTTGACCTGGGTTAGGTGTGTCTGTGACTATGGGGTACTTCTTTTTCCAGTTTTCACAATTTAATTCACTAAGGGATTTGTTAGTGAACAGACTCAGGAAACATTTTTCCACATCTGGGGGGAGATCTAGAGGGACAGATCCTAGATGGGGTCTCGCCCCGGCACAGACAAAGCAATTAGACTTATTATATTGATTGGCGGTATATTTCATCCACTTTAACCATAAGTTGGTCTCAGTGTACCCTGTTTCAACGGCAAGGATATCTTCAAATGTGGGGTTTGCAATGGCCATCATTTTATTAAGTTTTTGAATACGGAACATTAGGGAATTTGAGTGTGTGTTTCTATCTTTTGTCGACATTTCTCTTATGTCTGCTAATCTGAACACCCCCAGATGGGCACAACTAGCACACCCACCATATACATATGTGCCCAGTAGATAGGTGCCATTATCACCAGGTTGAGGGTTCTCCAGGTTAAGGACTAGTGGATTACATTGACCAATAGTATCACAGGGCTTGATGACTTTTGTACGGGAGAGCGTCATCCTGTTGAGTAGAGGTTTGCCATGGGAGTCTAGTTTATTTAGGGCTGTCTTCGGTCTATAACCCCAATCTTCACCAGTGTTCCACCCGACTGCCCTCCATGAACTACATGTTTGTCCCCACCCATCACCTGTAACACATATATATTGTTGTCCTGATCTTAATTGTGCTGGTTGACTCATTGAGGAAGGTGAGGAAGCCCATTGAGTGTCACACTGTACTACATCACAATAATCGAATTTAAAAGAAGCAACATGTGTAGTGGTGTTATACCAGAACGTAATCACCCCCCCTGCTTGGGTGATCGCGGCCTGTTGTGCTCCTACAAAGGAGTGTAAAACTGTGTAACACATAAGGTAAAAGATATGCGGCATTATGCAGAAGACTCTGATGGAGGCGTGAACTTCTTGCAGTGGGAGGCGTGTATCCACGTTGGCCTTCCTTCAAGTTTGACAGAAGTGGGAGTAGTCAGGAGCACTTGGTAGGGACCTTCAAATCTCGGTTCCAGGGATGTCTTTCTGGTGAACTTCTTTACCAGCACGTAGTCACCAGGTTGGAAACTATGGACACCTTCACTGGAATCTGGATCTGGAATGGATGATAAAACTCGTGCATGTGTTATTGACAATTCTTTAGCAAGGGCAATAACATAATTCACAAGAGTATCACTTCCTAAAGCTAGCTGTTGTGGGAAGTATTGACCCAGCCTTGGAGGCCCCCCAAAAAGAATCTCGTATGGTGTGAGTTTAGTGGGACCCCTTGGAGTGTTTCTGACTGAATATAAGGCAATAGGCAAAATGTCTGTCCAGGGAAGTTTGACCTCCTGACTAGCTTTCAGGATTTTGTTTTTCAAGGTACCATTAAGTCTTTCTACTTTTCCACTGCTCTGAGGGTGATATGGGGTATGAAGACCCAAATCCGCTCCTACAAACGTCCATAGCTCCTTCGTCAATACTGCCGTGAATGCAGGTCCTTGGTCACTCTCAATTACCTCTGGGACCCCATATCTGCATACTAACTCAGTTATCAGTCTCTTAACAGTCACCCTGGCAGTCATATTGGTTACCGGATAGGCTTCAGGCCATCCTGAGAACATGTCAGTCACTACCAGTACATACTCATACTTCCCTACTTTTGGCATTTGAATATGATCAATTTGAATTCTTTGGAAAGGATAGAGTGGTTTGGCCAAATGTTTTTGAGTAACTTTTTGGGGTGGTGCTGGATTGCATTTTGCACACACAAGGCAGGACTTGCAATAGTTTTGGGTGACAGTAGAGATCCCCGGTGCCAGATACATCTTCCAAATCAAGTCATTCATCTGGTTCTTGCCTCTATGGGTGATACCATGTGCCCATTCTGTCACCGAGGGGTATAGGTTGCGGGGTAGACAGATCTTTTTGTTCTTCCTCCAAACTCCATCTTCATCCTTTTTTGCTCCTGCTTCTTGCCAATGCTTTTTCTCATCATCGGGTGCCTTGTCTTGATGTAGATGAATAAACTTCATAGGAGAGGTCTGGAGTCCCTCTTCAGGATCTTGAGACACGTACACCACTGCTTTTTCTTTCCCAAGTGGGTGCACAGCATACGTTTTCGCTATTTTGTCAGCAAAGAAGTTTCCCTTCGCCTCTGGAGAATTTAATTTCCCGTGAGCTTTAATCTTGATCACTGCAACCTCTGAAGGTAGGTCCACAGCAGCCACAAGTTCTTTTATGGCAGCAGCATGTTTTACAGGATTTCCACTGGACGTTAGGTATCCTCTGGCTGCCCAGATACTGCCGAAGTCATGAGCCACTCCGAAAGCATATCTTGAATCCGTGTAGATGTTGGCCACCTTCTCTGCCGCTTCTTGACAGGCCAGCGTCAAAGCCTTAAGTTCCGCTTCTTGTGCAGACATGTGTGGTGGTAGGGATCCTGCTGAGATAACCTGGTCATATGTAACCACGGCATATCCTGTATGGAACCTTCCTGTTTCATCTGCAAATCTGGAACCATCGGTAAAAAACGTCAGGTCAGCGTGCGGGAGTGGGTCTTCGGACACAATTTTCTTTGAGGCTGCTTCTTGCTGCATCTGTTGTAGACAGTCATGATCATCTGAGTACGTATAGGCCTCTTCTCCTGGAGCATGACTGTCATCATCTACATCCCCCCTGGAAAGAGTATAAAAATAGCAACAAAAAGAGGATAATGTCCTCCAAAAATCAAGTATTACTCACAGCAAGTTGGGCTGCAGTGTGTACATCGCCCAGGCCAAAAACTAATGCTCTACCAGGATACAGCTAAACCCCCACTAATGTGGAAGCATCACAGGTGCAGATGAAGCAGATCACACACACACCTCCATGGAATGGAGGGGAGGCGAATGCTAGATGATAAAACTGCACACTGGTGACTTGCATAGAGCGCTGTTCACATGCAGATGACACAGTCACAAACCCGCAGCCTATTAGGTGACGCCCTTCTATTAGATCAGGCGGGCTGCCAAGCCGTACCCCACTGTGTATCATGCACGGACAGACACTCTACAATGCAAGGCCCAACAGAAAGGGGCCTGGCTGTATCCTGTACAAACAAAAAAATATGAGGTTTTTGTTGGTATTTATGGCCATAAAACGTAAGCCTACACCCTCGTCACGGGACCTCATGTCTGTAGGTCCCTACACTAAATATAAAAATAGCAACAAAAAGAGGATAATGTCCTCCAAAAATCAAGTATTACTCACAGCAAGTTGGGCTGCAGTGTGTACATCGCCCAGGCCAAAAACTAATGCTCTACCAGGATACAGCTAAACCCCCACTAATGTGGAAGCATCACAGGTGCAGATGAAGCAGATCACACACACACCTCCATGGAATGGAGGGGAGGCGAATGCTAGATGATAAAACTGCACACTGGTGACTTGCATAGAGCGCTGTTCACATGCAGATGACACAGTCACAAACCCGCAGCCTATTAGGTGACGCCCTTCTATTAGATCAGGCGGGCTGCCAAGCCGTACCCCACTGTGTATCATGCACGGACAGACACTCTACAATGCAAGGCCCAACAGAAAGGGGCCTGGCTGTATCCTGTACAAACAAAAAAATATGAGGTTTTTGTTGGTATTTATGGCCATAAAACGTAAGCCTACACCCTCGTCACGGGACCTCATGTCTGTAGGTCCCTACACTAAATATAAAAATAGCAACAAAAAGAGGATAATGTCCTCCAAAAATCAAGTATTACTCACAGCAAGTTGGGCTGCAGTGTGTACATCGCCCAGGCCAAAAACTAATGCTCTACCAGGATACAGCTAAACCCCCACTAATGTGGAAGCATCACAGGTGCAGATGAAGCAGATCACACACACACCTCCATGGAATGGAGGGGAGGCGAATGCTAGATGATAAAACTGCACACTGGTGACTTGCATAGAGCGCTGTTCACATGCAGATGACACAGTCACAAACCCGCAGCCTATTAGGTGACGCCCTTCTATTAGATCAGGCGGGCTGCCAAGCCGTACCCCACTGTGTATCATGCACGGACAGACACTCTACAATGCAAGGCCCAACAGAAAGGGGCCTGGCTGTATCCTGTACAAACAAAAAAATATGAGGTTTTTGTTGGTATTTATGGCCATAAAACGTAAGCCTACACCCTCGTCACGGGACCTCATGTCTGTAGGTCCCTACACTAAATATAAAAATAGCAACAAAAAGAGGATAATGTCCTCCAAAAATCAAGTATTACTCACAGCAAGTTGGGCTGCAGTGTGTACATCGCCCAGGCCAAAAACTAATGCTCTACCAGGATACAGCTAAACCCCCACTAATGTGGAAGCATCACAGGTGCAGATGAAGCAGATCACACACACACCTCCAACAAAAAGAGGATAATGTCCTCCAAAAATCCTCTTTTTGTTGCTATTTTTATATTTAGTGTAGGGACCTACAGACATGAGGTCCCGTGACGAGGGTGTAGGCTTACGTTTTATGGCCATAAATACCAACAAAAACCTCATATTTTTTTGTTTGTACAGGATACAGCCAGGCCCCTTTCTGTTGGGCCTTGCATTGTAGAGTGTCTGTCCGTGCATGATACACAGTGGGGTACGGCTTGGCAGCCCGCCTGATCTAATAGAAGGGCGTCACCTAATAGGCTGCGGGTTTGTGACTGTGTCATCTGCATGTGAACAGCGCTCTATGCAAGTCACCAGTGTGCAGTTTTATCATCTAGCATTCGCCTCCCCTCCATTCCATGGAGGTGTGTGTGTGATCTGCTTCATCTGCACCTGTGATGCTTCCACATTAGTGGGGGTTTAGCTGTATCCTGGTAGAGCATTAGTTTTTGGCCTGGGCGATGTACACACTGCAGCCCAACTTGCTGTGAGTAACCCCCTGGAAAGAGGAAGCAGTGTGGACGGGTTAAGGACGGTACAGCGGACAAGAGTGACATTATCCGGAATTAGGAGGGAACATTGGAGTCTCATATGACGCTGTAGTGACAGATGTTTAGGTTGAGTCTGGTCAAGTATAGCTTTGAGATCGTGTGGAGCCATCAAGAGCACTGGATGTCCTAAGATGATGTCTGAAGTTTTGTCCAGGAGCATATGTGCAGCATGTACGGCTCTAAGGCAAGTTGGTGAAGCTTGAGACACAGTGTCCAGACGGGCAGAGTAATAACCGATGGGCCTTGTTTTTCCCCCATGTTTCTGGGCCAGGACTCCGGAGGCATGTCCTGCTACTTCACTGATAAACAGGTAGAAAGGCAGCTGATAATTCGGGATTCCAAGGGCTGGTGCAGATTGTATGGCTTGTTTAAGAGCAAAGAAAGCTTCCACAGACTCTGGTTTTAGTGGGAAAACAGACATCTTGAGGTCATCATACAATGGTTGCATCAACTTCGAGGCGTCTGGAATCCACTGCCGGCAGTAGGTGATAAGTCCCAAGAAAGCTTGTAGCTGCTTAGTTCCTTTTGGTAGAGGAACTGTCTCAATTGCGTCTTTTCTTTCACTTGTGAGATGTTTTAACCCTGGAGAGAGACAGTGTCCTAGAAACATAACTTTGGGTTGACACCATTGAACTTTGTTGAGGGACACTTTGCAGTTCTGTTGTGCGAGGTGAAGTAGAAGACTGAGACTTGATTTTTCAGCTACTGCTTGATCAGGACAACACAATAGAAGATCATCGACATACTGAAGGAGAACAACCTGATGGTTCATCTCTCTCCAAGGCTTCAGACAAGAGGCAAGGGCTTGAGAGAAATGACTTGGTGAATTCTGTGCTCCTTGTGGCAAGACCGTCCAGGTGTATTGTGATCCTTGGTAAGTGAAGGCAAACAGGTACCAATCTTCTGGATGCAATGGTACGCTGAAGAAAGCATTGGCTAGATCGATGACAGTGAAACGTGTAGCATCCGATGGTATCTGAGACAGCAATGTATGTGGATTGGGCACAATGGGACTTTCCAATACAGTTGCTGCATTAACAGCCCGGAGATCTTGAACCATACGGTACTTTGGGGCTTCTCCCTTCAATGTCCTCTTCTTGACTGGGAACAAAGGTGTGTTACAGAGAGAGGTACATTTGACTAGTGCCCCGTTATCCAAGAGAGTCTTAATTTGAGTGCCTAAAGACTCTTCCTGGGCAGATTTGAGTGGGTACTGAGGCACCCTTGGGAGTTGAGCTCCAGGTTTAAGAATGGCCCGTACAGGAGGTACAGCAAGACGTCCAATATCTTCAGGACCAGTGGACCATAGAGTAGACGGGACTTGCGACATCACTTCTGGTGGAATACCCGAGGCAGAATTAACGACTTCGTCCATCATCATAAGCAACGGTGCTGCCTGAAGTTGACACTCTTCACTCGGATCGAGCGGATCAGTAATGGTGATGGTAAGACCATTAGATGAATAGTTGATAGTCGCTTTCAATCTTTGGAGAAGGTCTGCTCCCAGAAGGTTAGTGGGACAAGTGGGGGACACCACTAGGCGCATAAATACATCTTCGTATGGTCCAACCTGTACTTCTCGGGTGAGCTTGTTAGAAGTAGGCTTGCCATCTACTCCCACGCATGTCACAGCTTCAGAGGATATCAGGTCGGGAAAAGGCAGGTCCTGTAGTCTGATAACACTTCTGGCTGCACCTGTATCCACAAGGAACGGTAAGGGTTTGCCTTGAACGTTGATGGTTACTTTGGCTATTGGACCAGACGTAGAAGCCAAAGTAGTGGACACGGGCTTGCCCTTGTCCTATTGGGTATTCGGATCCCTCAGAGCAGCGATGTGACTGGCATCTGGGTGGACCTGTGGTTGTGGCTGATTTAAATAATACTGGTCCTTTCGGGGATAGGCAAGTCTACGGTTGTGTCCACCGTGGTATTGTTCCCGAGAAAAGTTTCTACAGTCGCGTTTGTAGTGACCAGGTTTGCCACAATTGAAACAGAGACCTCTAGCATATGGTGTTGAAGGAAGCTGACCTTGATGTTGTACATGATGTACATCATTCCATAGGATATGAGTCTTCTTATTTGAAGTTGTTACAGTTTTTTCAGGGAGTGTTTTTTCAAACCCCTTAGCTATCGTTAAGACATCCTTAGGATCCAATGTGGCATACTCAGGTCTGATTGCTTGGAATTGCTTCCTCAGGGCTTCTCGAAGGCCTTCAACAAAAGAGGAGACGAGCAGTGTTCGTTGAACCTTAATCTGGATACTGAAGCCGAGGTCACTAAACATTTGAGTTAAACGAGCATGATATCTCTCCACTGATTCTCCTGGTTCTTGTGTGACATCCTTGAGCGATGTTGATTGATCAGCCAGCTTATCTGAGGCCCATGTCTTTAGTTGTTGGCAGAACTCAACACCGGAGTCCCACGTGGTGTCACTGACAAGTGTGGCATCATTGAATGCAGTTTCCATAACAGGCCAATATGCATCGCCCGCTTTAAGATTTGTCAGGGAAATGAGATCTTGCCACGTTGCGGAGTAATTTCTCTGGATTTGAAGCATGCTTCTGTAAAAAGGCATCGGCTGCTTTTCTGGATCTGGAAGCTGGTTCAATAGAGTAGCAGCTTGCTGTGGTGTAAACTTGACATAGAGGGTGGGCTCTCCAGACGTGGGCTTTTCCGCTATTGGTAGTGGCACCAGCGGTGGGATTGGAGGTGGCAGTGGGGGTATGGGCATCGACACTTGTATGAGAGGAGCAGGAGGAGGTGGTAAGCCTGGAAGGAGAGTTTGCGATTGAATAGCTCCTATATCATAAGGTGGAGTCCAGGTGAGGCAGGCAGTCTTGAAAGCCTTTACAATCCTGTCTTCATTACTAATTAACCTGATTTCAGAGAGACAGCAAATGTTTGGGGGGCTGCATTTGTTCATTATAACGCCTACTATCTCTCTTGCACATGCATGAATGGGATATCCAAAAATGCCAGAACCAATAGCGGGGATTGTCAGGGTTTCAATCTGCTGACTAGTATTCGCATATTCTAGAATGCGAGTTATTGCTGTGCGAAGTTGTTGTGTACTAACGTCTGGATGCATTGGGTCAAAAGTAGATATCACAGCGTGTATAATCAATCTACAGGGAAGACTGCCAGGTTTAGTCACTGCTATGTCCCCAATAGCTATCTGCCCACGTGACTCAACAATGACTCGACTGTCAGCTTGAATAGTCGCCCCTCCTGCCTCCACTATAGCTCTAGCTATACCTCCATTGTGTTTTAAATGAGAATTTGCAGCATTGACAATAGCGTCTGTCTCCATTGTTGTTATGTCACCTTTACCCACCACCAATAAAGGTCCCTCTGGAATTTCTTTTTCAAGAACTGGTTGCCAGTATTCCCTTCCCCCTATGCTCCCTGTGGTATTAGTGTTCCCTTCCCAAATTGTGCCTTCATCTGATACAGTGGCTACCGTCCCATATAGATGTGCACTTGGTTGTGAAAGGACCCTCGAGGCGCCGGGAGCAGTATTAGAGAGACTGCGTGAGCGTGAGAGTGCTGTTGCATCAGAAGTGTTGGGAGGAAAGGTTGCTGCTTGGAGTGGCTCACGTGAGTGTGTGACTGGATTGACCTCAAAGGTGACAGTGGAAAGGGTTGGTGCTGAGAGTGATTCCTGTGGTTGTGCAGCTAAATTAGCAGCGGAAGCGACAGTGGAAAGTGTCGGTGCTGGAGATGATCCAGGTGGGAGGATAGCTGGATTCACAGCGGAAGTGGTGGGGGAAAGGGTTGATGCTTCACTGGAAATCGTTGTGACAGGAAATGTGGGTAATGTCTGTTCACTTCCCAGAGGGATGTAGTACTGACCGTTAATGGTCATTACTGGGTAGAGGGAATCTGGGCGGGTATCACTAGGGACAGCACATTTGTCTTCAGCAAAATGGCTACCACCGGGTCGAGCACATTTGTCTTCAACAAAATGGCTACCACCGGGTCGAGCACATTCATCTTCAACAAAATGGCCGACACTGGAAGTGGCACCTGCTCCTCCTCCAAGATGGCCGACACTGGAAGTAGCACATGTTCCTCCTCCAAGATGGCCGACACTGGAAGTGGCACCTGCTCCTCCTCCAAGATGGCCGACACTGGAAGTAGCACATGTTCCTCCTCCAAGATGGCCGACACTGGAAGTAGCACATGTTCCTCCTCCAAGATGGCCGACACTGGAAGTAGCACATGTTCCTCCTCCAAGATGGCCACCAGCAGATTCACCACATGGCTTTTGTCCACCATTTTGCGGCCTAGAGTCACCACATCCACAACAAAATTTATCCTCATCCGAATTTCTACAACTACAACCAGAACAGGTCCATACCACAGCATCAGCATTATATGGAGGTGGTCGCTCACAAGGTATAGTCTTGTAATACACATAATTTAAAACTTTGTCTTTCTTTTTCCTCACTTCTTCTACCCAGTTTTCTCTATATAATCTTTCAGAAACTCTTCCCCATGCACAGGCCGCAGATAGCAATCCATTGTCTTCCAAAACACCTTTTCTCTCTGTTAACACAAGCTTCCACTCTAAAGGCTGCAATCTTCCTCCTGCTGGCATCCCACACAATTTCATGAGTTTTCTACATTGTTTTATATGACTCTTCCCTTCACGAGCTGCAACTAATGTGCATGGGTCTAATTTGCCATCTGAATTTGGCTTATTGCCAATACGACAAACCTTCATCAATTTTTCCATCCTCTCCCAAGATAAACAACACCAAACAATCTTTCTCTATGCAGACCAAGATAAGAATAACAGACAAAAACAGACAAAAAGATGGGGAGATGACACAACTGAAACACTAAAGAAAACCTAGGGTTTGCAGCATACACTTCCAAATCCTTCCTTACTCTGTCAAGTGGTCCCTGTCTGATTTCTGCGTTCTGTAATTCACAAAGACACCAATGGTGTCACCCCTGGCTACAAGGTGCCCGTACCAGCCGATTCACATCCAGCGCTCTTTCTAGACCCCAAGACACCTCATACCAATTATATCATCCAAGCTTGCGCTAAGCCCCAATGGTATCCGTACCAGCCACTTCACGTCCAGCGTTAGGCCCCAAGACTACCACGTACCAGCCACAATGCGCAACTTAAACGCTATGCCCCAATGGTATCCGTACCAGCCACTTCACGCTACACTGCGCTAGGCCCCAAGATTACCACGTACCAGCAGTCCCACGTATTTCCTCACAGAACCACAAACCATATCACAGGCACCACCATTAACCATGTGACAGACAAAATCCTTTTTTGTTTCCAGACACTGCTGCTCACAAACCCACTTGCTCTTTTAACTACCAGTCAATCTCCCCATTGAGACAAACAGGCAGCAGGCAACTGAACACGTGATGGTTCTTCCGCAATTAATATGGCCAGCAGCCGTGAGACCCGTCTGCCGTGTACAGAGACCCTGAAAACCGGACACAGTCAGGCAATCAGTGCCACACACCCCGAGAATACACAGGGAAGACTACAGATTATAAAAATCAGCAGACTCACCGTGCAAAATAATGTTAGGAGGCGATCAATCTCCTTTCTCAAGGTGTGGGGCTCGTCCTGCCGTTCCAATTGCCGATTCCAAGGGTTTCCGGGTGTCGACGTCTGATAGCCCCACGTTGGGCGCCAATAATGTTAGGGTGAACTCTTAACCAGAGATCACAAGTTGCCTACTGCCTGGCCGAATTGATATGGGCCAAGTGCATGCATAAAAGAATTCACACCAGACACAGTCGGATATGAAGTCTCTTCTTGGTCACAGTAGAAAATGGCACCAAACAGACAGAAGAGACTCATGCGTCCTCTTGATATAGGCTAGGGGCGTATACAAGTTCAGATATGCACATTTAGTGGGACAGTTCATTGGCTAGCCAATGGGGAGATCTGTGTTGCTGTTGATGGGCGGGTCTGACTCCAGTGGATGAAACCATGACGATGGGAGGGATGTCATCTGGTGCATCCATGCTGATGGTTTGGTCCGTGATTTCCAGCTTGACCAGTCTTTCCCTTATATGGAGGTCTTCTTTCATCTGGACATTCCTTGCATTCCAAGCAAGGTGTAGATAACAGGAAATGATGGCCATCTTCATATCTGTGTCATGTATATGATCTGAAACCTGAATTATGTAAGGCAAATCGATATATTTCCCACAATCCCTTGTCAAAAGGTTAATTAAGTATTTGATGTATAGGTCCTCCTCAACATATATATATATATATATATATATATATATATATATATATATATATGCTCTGCAGGACGGTGACCTGGGCTCCAGGGCTGGTTTAGGGCCGGGGGTCCCTGACTGTACAGTGTATCGGTGGACGCGGTGCAGGGTCCGGCCATGGTGTTGTTCGCAGCTCGGACGTCTCTCTTTAGTCCGGTCCGGCGGTCGTCCCTCTGTATAATATCTGGGCTGATCTTACGTCTCTACGTCAGTGGGGTGGACGGTGAATGTGCGAGCCGCTCTGAAGTTCTCTGTAGTCTTGTACTGTCCTTTTTAAAAGCATTTTAACGATTTTTTTGTATTTACTTAGCAAAGTGCACATAGCTATTCTAGGTAAATCTGCAGTTCTTCTTCTTCGTCTCGTAGGTGCTTGGAGTTTATTCCTCACGTTCACATCCCTGGAACATCGCGTGTCTGATCTAATACATTACATAACTCCCATCAATCTGCAGAGCAGGTACACACCGTGTCCTCCACGGGGCGGATTCCCTATAATTACACGGAGGATCCAGACAAAACCACTTCACGCCGGAGTCTGCACAGATCAGGGATTCTCAGGCTCCTGAACCTGGCGCCGTCCTCCATGATCTTTTACAGTTTAAATATTTTATTATTTAATTTAAATATTGTTTTGTGGCTGTCCGCACGCTGCTTTTCGGATTGACAACAAAACTGCCCCCTCTGGTAGACTTAACTGTAAACACTGCGTTTGAAAAAAAAAAAAACAAAGCGGGAAAAATGCATGCATAGAGCAGATGGATAGATAGAAAATTAGATCCAACAGAATAGCTTGATAGAAGGACGGCTAGCTTGGCTAGCTTTTTCTTATTTTTTTTTTTATTTTTGGGGGGTGTAAAAAACTTGCGCACCTACCTGTGACCCCCAAATCAGACCGCGACTGTAGTGAGCCGCAGGTGGAGGACTCACCTGAGTAACGGCACCACTGATGGCGTGGCTCACTTCAGTAACGGCCTGAACCTCCACAGTGTGGAACCCGTGATGTCACTGCCACGACACACGCCGTACTGCGGGGCCCGCAGCTGTGACGTCAGGGGATCACCTGAGTTCATTCTTATCGCGCGGCTCTGTCTGCACTCACAGCTGGCAGTCATGCTCTATGACGCTCGCTGTGACAGGACAAAGATGTAGCACAGCTGACTCGTCATGGGACCTTGTGTCGATTATTTCGGACCTGGAGGTGTGTTTGGGGGTTAATAAAGGGGTGAAAGAAGGGGCTTTTATTTTTCAAATAAAGGATTTTCTTGGCTATAATTGGGAAGTCCCAGGACTGTCACATCTAATAGATGCGGCAATTCCGAGCAGCTGCTGGCTGATATTTCTAGGCTGGGGGGCTCCCAATAACGTGGGTCTTCCCAGCCTGAGGATACCAGCCCTCAGCTGTAAGGCTTTATCTTGGCTCGGTATAAAAATTGGGCGGGGGGGGGGAGACCGCACGCCGTTTTTCTCTTATCTATGTTCCTGTACAGTATAGACCCGCCCACTGGCGGCTGTGATTGGTTGCAGTCACAAAGCTGTCACTCTGTGTGGGAGTGCGTCTGACAGCAACCAATCACAGACGGGGAAGCAGTGAATATGTAATGAGGCTAATGAGCGGGTTGGGAAGAAGAATGAGAGGCTGCGGAGCAGTGTGACAGCTGCGCCGCGGATCGGGGAGTATGAAGAGAGACAGAGATTTTCACTCCTGTGATGTTTCTGTGATAAAAAATCCCTCAAAAATGTGAAAAAAAAGCCTGCAACGTGCGCACATGGCCTAACACCGTTCACCGCTTCAGTGGTTTGGATCTTTAGTCTGACGTTTCTATGGTTACTGACGTACGATTATAAACTTTTCATCAGTTCTTCAACTTTTATTGACAAATACAGAAAGTTCATATAAGGATGAAATATTCCCAGCGCGACCCCCGATTCCTCCAGACTCTGCCCTTCCCCCGATTCCTCCAGACTCTGCCCTTCCCCCGATTCCTCCAGACTCTGCCCTTCCCCCGATTCCTCCAGACTCTGCCCTTCCCCCGATTCCTCCAGACTCTGCCCTTCCCCCGATTCCTCCAGACTCTGCCCTTCCCCCGATTCCTCCAGACTCTGCCCTTCCCCCGATTTCCCCCGATTCCTCCAGACTCTGCCCTTCCCCCGATTCCTCCAGACTCTGCCCTTCCCCCGAATCCTCCAGACTCTGCCCTTCCCTCGATTCCTCCAGACTCTGCCCTTCCCTCGATTCCTCCAGACTCTGCCCTTCCCTCGATTCCTCCAGACTCTGCCCTTCCCCCGATTCCTCCAGACTCTGCCCTTCCCCCGATTCCTCCAGACTCTGCCCTTCCCCCGATTCCTCCAGACTCTGCCCTTCCCCCGATTCCTCCAGACTCTGCCCTTCCCTCGATTCCTCCAGACCCTGCCCTTTCCCCGATTCCTCCAGACCCTGCCCTTTCCCCGATTCCTCCAGACCCTGCCCTTTCCCCGATTCCTCCAGACCCTGCCCTTCCCCCGATTCCTCCAGACCCTGCCCTTCCCCCGATTCCTCCAGACTCTGCCCTTCCCCCGATTCCTCCAGACTCTGCCCTTCCCCCGATTCCTCCAGACTCTGCCCTTCCCCCAGCGTCTTGATATCAGCTCCTGGGCAGATCCGGACTGACGGCCGCTCCTTACCTGATCAGTGCTGGGAGGTTATCGGCCTCTGGGGTTTTGTTTCTCTTTTTGAGGATCACAGGTCCTGAATGGGACAGAGATCTGGTAGGTAATTGACCTAAATGAAATGTTTTGTTTCCCAAATCTCTTAGTGATCACTTCTGGCTGATGACATTGTCTCCGTCATGGGGGGAAAACATTGTTAATCAGCTAGATACTGGATCAGTAAGATCCCACTATATTCATAGCAGTGTTTTTAGGCAAAGTTATAAGTGACCCCCCTCCATGGATGAGAAGCCCCCACACATTGTGAGTGACTCCCTCCATGGATGAGAAGCCCCCACATATTGTGAGGGATCCCCCTCCATGGATGAGAAGCCTCCACACATTGTGAGTGACTCCCTCCATGGATGAGAAGCCCCCACACATTGTGAGGGATCCCCCTCCATGGATGAGAAGCCCCCACATATTGTGAGGGATCCCCCTCCATGGATGAGAAGCCCCAACACATTGTGAGTGACTCCCTCCATGGATGAGAAGCCCCCACACATTGTGAGTGACCCCCTCCATGGATGAGAAGCCCCCACATATTGTGAGTGACCCCTCCATGAATGAGAAGCCCCCACACATTGTGAGTGACCCCCTCCATGGATGAGAAGCCTCCACACATTGTGAGTGACCCCCTCCATGGATGAGAAGCCTCCACACATTGTGAGTGACTCCCTCCATGGATGAGAAGCCTCCACACATTGTGAGTGACCCCCTCCATGGATGAGAAGCCTCCACACATTGTGAGTGACCCCCTCCATGGATGAGAAGCCTCCACACATTGTGAGTGACTCCCTCCATGGATGAGAAGCCTCCACACATTGTGAGTGACCTCCTCCATGGATGAGAAGCCTCCACACATTGTGAGTGACCCCCTTCATGGATGAGAAGCCTCCACACATTGTGAGTGACTCCCTCCATGGATGAGAAGCCTCCACACATTGTGAGTGACTCCTCCATGGATGAGAAGCCTCCACACATTGTGAGTGACCCCCTCCATGGATTAGAAGCCTCCACACATTGTGAGTGACCCCCTTGATGGATGAGAAGCCTCCACACATTGAGTGACCCCTCCATGGATGAGAAGCCTCCACACATTGTGAGTGCCCCCCTCCATGGATGAGAAGCCTCCACACATTGTGAGTGACCCCCTCCACGGATGAGAAGCCTCCACACATTGTGAGTGCCCCCCTCCACGGATGAGAAGCCTCCACACATTGTGAGTGCCCCCCTCCACGGATGAGAAGCCTCCACACATTGTGAGTGACCCCCTTCATGGATGAGAAGCCTCCACACATTGTGAGTGACCCCCTCCACGGATGATAAGCCTCCACACATTGTGAGTGACCTCCTCCACGGATGAGAAGTCCCCACACATTGTGAGTGACCCCCTCCATGGATGAGAAGCCTCCACACATTGTGAGTGACTCCCTCCATGGATGAGAAGCCTCCACACATTGTGAGTGACTCCCTCCATGGATGAGAAGCCTCCACACATTGTGAGTGACCCCCTCCATGGATGAGAAGCCTCCACACATTGTGAGTGACCCCCTCCATGGATGAGAAGCCTCCACACATTGTGAGTGACTCCCTCCATGGATGAGAAGCCTCCACACATTGTGAGTGACCCCCTCCATGGATGAGAAGCCTCCACACATTGTGAGTGACCCCCTTCATGGATGAGAAGCCTCCACACATTGTGAGTGACCCCCTCCATGGATGAGAAGCCTCCACACATTGTGAGTGACCTCCTCCACGGATGAGAAGTCCCCACACATTGTGAGTGACCCCCTCCATGGATGAGAAGCCCCCACACATTGTGAGTGCCCCCCTCCACGGATGAGAAGCCTCCACACATTGTGAGTGACCCCCTCCACGGATGAGAAGCCTCCACACATTGTGAGTGACCCCCTTCATGGATGAGAAGCCTCCACACATTGTGAGTGACCCCCTTCATGGATGAGAAGCCTCCACACATTGTGAGTGACCCCCTCCATGGATGAGAAGCCTCCACACATTGTGAGTGACCCCCTCCATGGATGAGAAGCCCCCACACATTGAGTGACCCCCTCCATGGATGAGAAGCCCCCACACATGAATGGTCTGTGTGGGCTTTAGTGTCGGCATACACAGGATGGTGGCTCCAAGCTTTTCTTCTCGGAACGCCTTTCTTCCAGGGGTCCCCGTCTGCAGGGGGGCTTCATCAGAGAACATATAAGCACTGATCAGGTAAGGAGCGGCCATCAGTCTGGATCTGCCCAGGAGCCGATATCCAGCCGCAGGGGGAAGAGCAGGGTCTGGAGGAATCGGGGGCCGCGCTGAGAATATTCATGCATTTGACAATAAAGGTTTGAAACTGATGAAATGTTTCTAATTGTGCTCCAGTAACCGTAGAAACATCCGACTAAAGATCCAAAACACTGAAGCTGTGACCCTTGTGTCGGTCTCCAGACTTTTTCCCGTGGCTTCGGGGGGCTCCTGGTCCAGGAACATTGATAAACCCTGATGCGTGTGAGACTCCGGCGTGAAGTGGTTTTGTCTGGATTCGTCGTGTAATTATAGGGAATCCGCCCCTCGGATGATTTGTGCCTGTTCTGTACAGACTGGTGAACGTTACGTCATGGATTCGCTTCTGCCAAATGATGTCCCCGTACAGAAGATTTCTCCATCGGGAGGAACTGACTCCAGACTGGTCCGGGCTCCAGGTGACGACGAGCCGAGGATCAGAAATGTGAAACATGGCATCAAACCCGATCGACTGTCACCTGGATCCATAAACCTCACTTTCCATGGAGAGTGGATTCTGGGGGATCTGGTGACGACCTGCGAGGGCAGAGAAGGGTCTTCTGTCGGCTTTACACCATGTGGGACATCAAACGAGTGCGGATAACGCTCTATAATATCAGCTTCCTCTGTGTCCGGTCTACAAGGGCCGGCAAAAATTATGTGCACAGACCCATTGGTCATCCCCATATATATTACATAGCGCTGTCGTATTCCACAGCGCTGTACAGACCTCATCATCCCTGTCCCCATCGGGTTCACAACCTACATCCACTATCAGTATGTGGTGGAGTACAGGAGGAAACACTGGGAGAACATGGAGTGCGTCTTAACGATCCTCACATCGGATGAGTGGCCGTATCTCCACCAGTTTACCATAACAGCCCTGTAGGATGTGTTCGGAGGCCGATCACCAGACGACAGATATTGGGGGAGGTTCAGCTGTAAGGGAGGGCGGCGGGATAAATATACACTACTCATGAGGGATGGCACTGGCCTCCAGGTATCTAATGGCTGGACTGGATGTGAAGGACCGAGCGGCTCTGATGTCTCCGTATGTAATACTGCACTATTGTGCACATGATGTAATGGCTGCGCGTGACTTTCTGCCACCACTCACCGTCCGGTTTGTTTCTTTTCAGTCGAGCTTCCAGCCAACATTTGGACTGTTATTTGACATTGATGGAGTATTGGTCCGAGGAAAGACCCCGATTCCCGCTGCCAAAAAAGCCTTTCAGAAGTTGGTGAACAGCCAAGGACAATTCCTGGTGCCGGTCGTCTTCGTCACTAACGCTGGTAACTGCCTCCGCCAGACCAAAGCCGACCAGCTGTCGCAGATCCTCGGGGTGCCGGTGAGTGGATCTCAGAGCAGAGCGCGGGAAATGGAGCAATTTTTTGTTTTCTACGCGTTTTGCACTCGCACCGAAACTTTTTTTTTGTTTTAAAAACAAGCTACGCTGCACACAATCCAGCCGCGGTTTTTGCAATCAGTTGAACTTTCCTCCGTTTACATTTGCTTATTTTGCTGGAATCTGTGACGGTTCCCATCGTAGTTTGCGTTTTTTTGCTCAGGACGAGTCGTGTGATTTCACTTCTTATTACACTTTCTTTTTTCCCAGATTTCGCAGGATCAGGTGATGATGTCTCACAGTCCACTGCGCATCTTCAGACAGTTTCATGATAAATGTGTCTTGGTGTCTGGACAAGGACCTGTCCTGGATATTGCAAAGTAGTATCCTTTATACCAGGGGTCAGGAACCTTTTTGGCTAAGAGAGCCGTAAACGCCACATATTTTGAAATATAATTCCGCGAGAGCCGTACAATATGTTTAAAGGGCCATTGACAGATCAATCGCTCCAATGTTCACTTAGTACAGCAAGGAATGCTCCTCCCTGCTGTATAAAGCCACAACTGGACTGAAACAATGGTAATTAGCAGTAAAAAAATCAAATAAATAACTTACATTGTGAACTTGCGATGCATGACATCAGTCCAGGCAAGGAGAGTGGGGGGGGTGGGTAGTGGTCGTGGCACGGGGGGGGGGGGGGGGGGGGACAGGGGTTGTGTTTGGTGAAGGTAGCAGCAGCGGCGGGGGGAAGGGCGCTGGTACTCACACAGGCCGAACGGGTGACAGGGGGAAAGTGCAGCGCACAGCATAAGCTGTGAGCTGCACAAATATGGCACCGATCTCCTCTCTCTGTTGTGATCTGGATAGCCCAGGCGGCGCGTCCAGGTCACAGCAGGGAGCTTTCCTGTATTAAGTACAGGTCGCAGTCCGGGTACAGGGCGCTGCCATAAAGGAGTTGAGGTGAGTAACTATTGTTACAAACACCAAATCCAGCATGGCAGCCCCCAGTGTTTCAGTAACACTAGAATTAAATAAAAACTAAATAAACAGTGAGTTTAATTTTGTATTAAAAATACTTGATTTCATAATCACTATTATTAATACAAAAATAAAAAATGCGACACCTTACCTTTAATCCTAATGCTCACCAGGGGGAGAGGCGCTAGTGGTGGTGGTGGAGCGGCTCAGGAAGGTCACAGGAGGAAGAGTGATGCTGCGAGCTCGGAGGAGGGGGTGCTGCTGCTCAGGAGGGTCAGCAATGCTGTGGCTCGGGGGTATAGCCATGGGTGCATTTGAATCCCCCGGGTATGGCTTACCAGGGCGGTAGTGGTGGAGCAGAGTCACAGGATGCACTCGGGGGTGTTGCAGAGGCCGCCATTGATCTGTGGGCAGGGGGTCTGCGGAGGTGTCACAACACAGGGTGTCTCTGTGGCAAGTGCATTGAGCTGACTGCCGGCTCCATTGAATCACCCAGGTTTGACAAGATGGACATCAAGAAAATGATCGCGGAGGTGGCGCGTGCGCAGATATGATTCCACGGCCATTTTCTTGAAGCTCATCGCATGAACCGTGGGTGATGCAATTGAGTCGGCAGTCAGCTCAATGCACCCACCGCCGAGACACCCTCGCAGCCCGCCTGCCCGCAGATTAATGCTTCCCACTGCGACACCGCCGAGCGCGTCCTGTGAGCCTGTCTCCTATGAGCCCGCTCGACCATCGCCACCTTCATAAGCCATATCTGTTTTGTAAGATGCACCCCCATTTTACCGCCAGTTTTGAGGGAAAAAAGTGCATCTTAGAAAACGAAAAATATGGTAAATGAGAATCCTGAAGTATTGTAAACATGTTCAGGATCTTTTCCTTGCACTTTGTATTGTAGAAAAAAAACTGCAGCATGTCAATTCTTTCTGTGTTTTTGCTACGTTTTCCCCATTAAAAGTAATGAAAATAAAATGCAAGCAAAAATACATATAATGCATCAAATTGTGGCAAAAAGCCTTGGTTTTGCTGCAGCATTTCTCCTGGCAGTAGATGCAGACTTGGTGCAGAAATTTCTGCAACCAAATCTTCATCTTGTGCACAGATTCCAGATTTGGAATCCAGATTTCAAACTGTTCCTGGCAGTTTGGCAAATCTTTACAAAGATAATATAATGCAAAAAGGGCCAGATGCAGTTTCCTGTCTAGCTTACTGTTAACCCTGTCCAGCACATGGCTGCCTGCACATTACTAAATAAGCTAAGGCTATGTGCGCACTAGGCGTTTTTGCCGCGTTTTTAGCGGCGTTTTTTACCGCGTTTTTGTGCTGAAAACGCAGTGACATTGCTTCCCCAGCAATGTCAATGGGTTTTCAGAAGTGCTGTCCTCACACAGCGTTTTTTTTTAGCTGCGTTTTTGTGGTGACCACAAAAACGCAGCATGTCAATTATTTCTGCGTTTTCCACTGCGTTTTTCACTCATTGAATTCAATGAGATGTTAAAAACGCAATGAATAACGCATATAGCCGCGTTTCTATGACTAAAAACGCAGCTATACACGCAAGGGGTGGGCACTACAGTGACGTGTACAGGAAGAGGATTCCTTCTGTTGGTAAACACAGAAGCATGAATCCTCCCGGTACCGTCACCGCTGCCTCCACCTCCCGTCCTGTGCATGTCAGCTCCGTGCGACGCCATGTCTGGGCGGGAGCTGGAGGCAGCGGCGAAAACCAAAGTGAACAGTAGAAAAAAAAAAAGTCACATACTCACCTGTCCGCAGGGTCCCGATGCCATGCCCGCTCCCATCTCCTCCCGGTCCCGCCGCTCTGGCTGTGTGCAGTCTCCCCGGGGCAGGACCTTGCTTGCAGGACCTGGCGAGGGATCACCTGATGCAGTCACCTGACGCATCAGCTGATCGCGGTGTCGCCGGCTTTTTTGCGGCCGGCTATCAGCTGATCCTGCCGTCAGGGGACTTCATCAGCTGATTACCGGCAGCTCCGGCAGCGATCGTATAGGATCAGACTCCTGTCCAATCGATCGCTCCAGGAGCTGCCGGTAATCACCACAGCACATAAGTGAGTATTATTTTTTTTTTTTTTTCTACTGATGCATCAGCTGATTGTATAACCGGCTTTTATACAATCAGCTGATGTGTGATGGGATTCAGGCACTTGGTCCTGACACATCATCTGATCGCTCTGCCTTCCAGCAAACCGATCAGATGATATTGGATCCTGATTGGACGGCGCGGGACCCTGACCCAGGATTACTGCGGAGGGGGGTTTATTTCAATAAAGATGGAGTCACTAATTGTGTTGTGTTTTATTTCTAATAAAAATATTTTTCTGTGTGTTGTGTTTTTTTTTTATCATTACTAGAAATTCATGGTGGCCATGTCTAATATTGGCGTGACACCATGAATTTCGGGCTTAGGGCTAGCTGATAATATACAGCTAGCCCTAACTCCATTATTACCTAGCTAGCCACCCGGCATCAGGGCAGCTAGAAGAGTTGGATACAGCGCCAGAAGATGGCGCTTCTATGAAAGCGCCATTTTCTGGGGTGGCTGCGGACTGCAATTCGCAGTGGGGGTGCCCAGAAAGCATGGGCACCCTGCACTGTGGATTCCAATCCCCAGCTGCCTAGTTGTACCCGGCTGGACTCAAAAATTAGGCGAAGCCCACGTCATTTTTTTTTTTTTAATTATTTCATGAAATAATTAAAAAAAAAAGGGCTTCTCTATATTTTTGGTTCCCAGCCGGGTACAAATAGGCAGCTGGGGGTTGGGGGCAGCCCGTACCTGCCTGCTGTACCCGGCTAGCATACAAAAATATGGCGAAGCCCATGTCATTTTTTTTTCTTTTTGGGCAAAAAACTGCATACAGTCCTGGATGGAGGCTGCTGAGCCTTGTAGTTCTGCAGCTTCTGTCTGCTCTCCTGCATACACTAGTGAATGGAGGATGCTGAGACTTGTAGTTCTGCAGCTGCTGCCTGCTCTCCTGCATACACTAGTGAATGGAGGATGCTGAGACTTGTAGTTCTGCAGCTGCTGCCTGCTCTCCTGCATACACTAGTGAATGGAGGATGCTGAGACTTGTAGTTCTGCAGCTGCTGTCTGCTCTCCTGCATACACTAGTGAATGGAGGATGCTGAGCCTTGTAGTTCTGCAGCTTCTGTCTGCTCTCCTGCATACACTAGTGAATGGAGGATGCTGAGACTTGTAGTTCTGCAGCTGCTGCCTGCTCTCCTGCATACACTAGTGAATGGAGGATGCTGAGACTTGTAGTTCTGCAGCTGCTGTCTGCTCTCCTGCATACACTAGTGAATGGAGGATGCTGAGACTTGTAGTTCTACAGCTGCTGTCTGCTCTCCTGCATACACTAGTGAATGGAGGATGCTGAGACTTGTAGTTCTGCAGCTGCTGTCTGCTCTCCTGCATACAATGAACATTTTGAAGAAGGAAATGACATCAGACCTTTTTTTTTTTTTTTTTTTCATCAACAATCTTTAATGGCATTGTGCACTGATTAAAAACGCAGTGAGCAAAAACGCAGCAAAAAACGCTCCAAATCGCGGCAAAAACGCATGCGTTTTTGCCGCGTTTTTTAGCCGCGGGTGCGTTTTTTAGACAAAAACGCACATAAAAACGCAGCGTGAAAAAAACGCCCAGTGCGCACATAGCCTAAGGGTCGACATCGGGGCACTGACCAGAGCTAGTGGGAGGGGGAGGCAGCAGAGGATGTTCTCACAGCAAGTCACAAACTTTGTGACTGTGTCGGCCACTGTCTGCCACTCAGACCGCACTGTCTGCAGCCTCCAGTCCTGACATATTCATCTCTGACCTGAGTCTGCATATCCTGCAACTGCCGACATGACAGGCATCCACAATCACAGCAGTCACTGGCTCCACACACTGCAGAAGAGTAGATGACGAGCCAGGCAGTCAGCTCGAGGTCACAGGTAGAAAGAGGCTGGAGGGGGCGGAGCCCAGCGCTGCCGGCCACTTGTATAAGAGCTAGTACAGTATAGTTACAGCGCAGCGCCTCTGTCACAGAGCGGAGCCGGCTGTTTATCTTCAGGGTGAGTGCACTGCGGCCTGATGGAGCGCGGTGCATGCATCCTTCCCATAGACAGGTAGGAGCCCTGTCTGCGAGCCAGATACGGCCATCAAAAGAGCCATATCTGGCTCGCGAGCCATAGGTTCCCGACCCTGCTTTATACTGTACTCTGACCTCGGCCCTCATGAGCTGCTGCCTGCACTGTGTGTGCTCTGACCTCGGCCCTCATGAGCTGCTGCCCGCGCTGTGTGTCCTCTGACCTCGGCCCTCACAGGGTCAGACGCTGAGCTGCTGCCCGCACTGTGTGTGCTCTGACCTCGGCCCTCACAGGGTCAGACGCTGAGCTGCTGCCCGCGCTGTGTGTGCTCTGACCTCGGCCCTCACAGGGTCAGACGCTGAGCTGCTGCCCGCGCTGTGTGTGCTCTGACCTCGGCCCTCACAGGGTCAGACGCTGAGCTGCTGCCCGCACTGTGTGTGCTCTGACCTCGGCCCTCACAGGGTCAGACGCTGAGCTGCTGCCCGCGCTGTGTGTGCTCTGACCTCGGCCCTCACAGGGTCAGACGCTGAGCTGCTGCCCGCGCTGTGTATGCTCTGACCTCGGCCCTCACAGGGTCAGACGCTGAGCTGCTGCCCGCGCTGTGTATGCTCTGACCTCGGCCCTCACAGGGTCAGACGCTGAGCTGCTGCCCGCGCTGTGTATGCTCTGACCTCGGCCCTCACAGGGTCAGACGCTGAGCTGCTGCCCGCACTGTGTGTGCTCTGACCTCGGCCCTCACAGGGTCAGATGCTGAGCTGCTGCCCGCGCTGTGTGTGCTCTGACCTCGGCCCTCACAGGGTCAGACGCTGAGCTGCTGCCCGCGCTGTGTATGCTCTGACCTCGGCCCTCACAGGGTCAGACGCTGAGCTGCTGCCCGCACTGTGTGTGCTCTGACCTCGGCCTTCACAGGGTCAGACGCTGAGCTGCTGCCCGCGCTGTGTGTGCTCTGACCTCGGCCCTCACAGGGTCAGACGCTGAGCTGCTGCCCGCGCTGTGTATGCTCTGACCTCGGCCCTCACAGGGTCAGACGCTGAGCTGCTGCCCGCGCTGTGTGTGCTCTGACCTCGGCCTTCACAGAGTGAGACGCTGAGCTGCTGCCCGCGCTGTGTGTGCTCTGACCTCGGCCTTCACAGGGTCAGACGCTGAGCTGCTGCCCGCGCTGTGTGTGCTCTGACCTCGGCCTTCACAGGGTCAGACGCTGAGCTGCTGCCCGCGCTGTGTGTGCTCTGACCTCGGCCTTCACAGCGTCAGACGCTGAGCTGCTGCCCGCGCTGTGTGTGCTCTGACCTCGGCCCTCACAGGGTCAGACGCTGAGCTGCTGCCGGCACTGTGTATGCTCTGACCTCGGCCTTCACAGGGTCAGACGCTGAGCTGCTGCCCGCACTGTGTGTGCTCTGACCTCGGCCTTCACAGGGTCAGACGCTGAGCTGCTGCCTGCGCTGTGTGTGCTCTGATCTCGGCCTTCACAGGGTCCGACGCTGGGCTGCTGCCCGCGCTGTGTGTGCTCTGACCTCGGCCTTCACAGGGTCAGATGCTGAGCTGCTGCCCGCGCTGTGTGTGCTCTGACCTCGGCCTTCACAGGGTCAGACGCTGAGCTGCTGCCCGCGCTGTGTGTGCTCTGACCTCGGCCCTCACAGGGTCCGACGCTGAGCTGCTGCCCGCGCTGTGTATGCTCTGACCTCGGCCCTCACAGGGTCCGACGCTGAGCTGCTGCCCGCGCTGTGTATGCTCTGACCTCGGCCCTCACAGGGTCCGACGCTGAGCTGCTGCCCGCGCTGTGTGTGCTCTGACCTCGGCCTTCACAGGGTCCGACGCTGAGCTGCTGCCCGCGCTGTGTATGCTCTGACCTCGGCCCTCACAGGGTCAGACGCTGAGCTGCTGCTCGCGCTGTGTATGCTCTGACCTCGGCCTTCACAGGGTCAGACGCTGAGCTGCTGCCCGCGCTGTGTATGCTCTGACCTCGGCCCTCACAGGGTCAGACGCTGAGCTGCTGCCCGCGCTGTGTATGCTCTGACCTCGGCCCTCACAGGGTCAGACGCTGAGCTGCTGCCCGCGCTGTGTGTGCTCTGACCTCGGCCTTCACAGGGTCAGACGCTGAGCTGCTGCCCGCACTGTGTGTGCTCTGACCTCGGCCTTCACAGGGTCAGATGCTGAGCTGCTGCCCGCGCTGTGTGTGCTCTGACCTCGGCCCTCACAGGGTCAGACGCTGAGCTGCTGCCCGCACTGTGTGTGCTCTGACCTCGGCCTTCACAGGGTCAGACGCTGAGCTGCTGCCCGCACTGTGTGTGCTCTGACCTCGGCCCTCACAGGGTCAGACGCTGAGCTGCTGCCCGCACTGTGTGTGCTCTGACCTCGGCCTTCACAGGGTCAGATGCTGAGCTGCTGCCCGCACTGTGTGTGCTCTGACCTCGGCCCTCACAGGGTCAGATGCTGAGCTGCTGCCCGCGCTGTGTATGCTCTGACCTCGGCCTTCACAGGGTCAGACGCTGAGCTGCTGCCCGCGCTGTGTGTGCTCTGACCTCGGCCTTCACAGGGTCCGACGCTGAGCTGCTGCCCGCGCTGTGTGTGCTCTGACCTCGGCCTTCACAGGGTCAGACGCTGAGCTGCTGCCCGCGCTGTGTATGCTCTGACCTCGGCCCTCACAGGGTCAGACGCTGAGCTGCTGCCCGCGCTGTGTATGCTCTGACCTCGGCCTTCACAGGGTCAGACGCTGAGCTGCTGCCCGCGCTGTGTATGCTCTGACCTCGGCCCTCACAGGGTCAGACGCTGAGCTGCTGCCCGCGCTGTGTGTGCTCTGACCTCGGCCCTCACAGGGTCAGACGCTGAGCTGCTGCCCGCGCTGTGTGTGCTCTGACCTCGGCCTTCACAGGGTCCGACGCTGAGCTGCTGCCCGCGCTGTGTGTGCGCTCTGATTCTCCATCCGAGGAGACCGTGAACACTGCAGCCGATCAGATCTACGCCCTTGCCAGTTTCAGAGCAGCACTTGTAAGCTGCATGGCAAAGAGCCAGCAGGTGGCCAGTAACCTATGCAATTAAAAATCCCTCCATTCTTGCTGATGTAATCACCTCTTGGGTGACAATGGGGCATAATGGGACCTGTTCTCGGGGGACGTCGGACTTGCAGCTGTTGTTTGGATGGAGACCACCACAGCTACACACTGGTCGTAGACCACCTTACCTTGTTCTTTATGCCAAGGATTCTGGGAATTATTGTCCACAAAATGGTCCTAGCCTTCAGTAATGGGAGCAGTGTGTTTGGGAGGGGGACGTGTAGACCCCGGCTGACGTCATCCTCCAAACCATCGTCCTGTGAATCTCCAGACGACTGAGCAAATATTGACCTGGAGCCGGTGGCTAGAGCATTACCAGCTGATGGTCACAATTTAAGCCTAAACAAATGCGGATAATCTTCTTTCTTACGAATATTTACAAGACGTAAATTCCGGCTGTAATGGACCTTGTGTCTCTAAAGATTACAGTATAAGCAATTGGAGGAGGACAAGGTCCAAGGCTCTGTAGCCCGATCCAGAGAGGATGAGGCCACGCTTGTGGATGAGCTGCAGATTGCCACATTGCACCTTTCCTTGTCCCACAGCACCTGCCGCTCCGCACTGGAGGACCGAGCATAAAAAAAAGTGTGTCTAATGATTTAATCAGTAGTATTAGCCACACCTGTTTCTAGAAGCTTCTAGCAGCTTCTGGTAGTCCTTGTAGAACTATATAAACCAGCCAGAGTAAGGCCGGTTTCACACATCCGGCTTTTTGCCGTTTTACCGGATCCGGCGCTCTCCCGTACAGATAATACAGTACAATGACCGCGCTGTAACTTCCGGGTCACATGCGCCGGTCACATGACAGCATGTGACCGGCGCTTGTTGCTCTGTCATTGTACTGTATTAACTGTACGGGAGAGCGCCGGATCCGGTAAAACGGCAAAAAGCCGGATGTGTGAAACCGGCCTAAGCGAGGTGCTGAAGTAAAGTGAGGCGATTGAAGATAAGTGCATAGTTTTAACACAATCTCATAGTTTGACACAAGAACATAGTTTGAATTTATCCTTATACGTTTCCCATTGGGTTTCTTTCGTTTTTTTCTCTTTGTTTTTCTACTTTACTGTTTATCCCCATTTGATAGGTGCTCCATGGACAATGCTACCAGGTGTGTATCTTGTCAGATGTATGCATGCCTTGAGCAGCCGTTCGAGGGTGAATATGTCTGCACTCGATGCAAGCATGTTGCGTAGTTGGAAGCCCAGATAACTGATCTAAATAAGCAGCTTGTAACACTCAGGAGCATTGCAAACCTGGAGAGGAGTTTAGAGCTCACTGAGCTTTCTCTGGCTGGGGCCAGTGATATGGAGGAGGGTGGAAGTGGGGAAGATCAGGACCCAGAGGTAGGTAGCTGGGTAACAGTTAGAAGAAGAGGTAGGGGGAAAAGTGTCAGGGAGCCTAGTCCTGACCTGGCACAACCTAGTAAATATGCCTGTTTGGCTGATATTAGGAATGAAGGGAATGGACTAGGGTCACTATAGCAGGACGTTGCTCCTAGCAACCAGGAAAACAACTGCTGTAGGAAGGAGGGAAATAGGAGTGCAGCAAAGCCCAGACAGATGTTGGTGGTAGGGGACTCTATAATTAGGCGGACAGACAGGGTCATCTGTCGCCGAGACCGTGAATGCCGAACAGTGTGTTGTCTGCCGGGTGCTCGGGTTCGGCATATTGCGGATCGGATAGACAGATTGTTGGGTGGGGCTGGGGAAACCCCAGCGGTCATGGTGCACATTGGTACTAATGACAAAGTTAGAGGCAGGTGGAAGATCATTAAAAATGATTACAGGGAACTAGGAGAGAAGCTGAAGTCCAGGACCTCCAAGGTGGTGTTTTCAGAAATACTACCGGTGCCACGAGCGTCACTAGAAAGACAGCGGGAGCTTAGGGAGATAAATATGTGGCTTAGAAATTGGTGCAGGAAGGAAGGGTTCGGGTTCATGGAGAACTGGGCTGACTTCTCAGTCGGCTACAGGCTCTACGGTAGGGACGGGCTGCACCTCAATGGGGAAGGTGCAGCTGTGCTGGGGGAGAAAATGGTCAGAAGGATGGAGGAGCTTTTAAACTAGGATCGGGGGGGAGGGAGGGTAGTGGAGCAAATAAGGGGATAGATAGAGCAGATAGAGACAGGGAGACGGGAGGGGTCAATGAAGGAGTAGGGGGAGATGGGATGCAAGGAACGTAGGGAGGCTAGGAGTAATAAAGGTGTTAATAGGATTAAATGTCTACTGGCAAATGCAAGAAGTCTTGCAAACAAAATTAATGAATTGGAGACTCTTATGTCAACCATGGATTATGATGTGGTGGGCATTATGGAAACCTGGCTGGATGAAAGCCATGACTGGGTGACAAACATACAGGGTTATAGTACATTTAGGAAGGACAGGAAAGACAAAAAAGGTGGTGGGGTGTGTATATTTATCAAATCTAACCTAAAACCTGTGTTGAATGATGACATTGGGGGGAACTGCAACAATGTAGAGTCAGTATGGGTAAATGTACATGGGGAGGGGAATAATGGAAAAATGCTGATTGGTGTTTGCTATAAGCCTCCTAACATACCTGAACAAATAGAGAGAGAAATGCTGCAACAAATTGAAAAGGCAGCTAATAATAATAATCAGGTTCTTATTATGGGGGATTTCAACTATCCAGACATACAGTGGAACATAGAATCTTCTGGTTGTGCTAAAAGCTGTAAGTTCTTATCTACTATTCAAGACCATTTCCTCTCTCAGATGGTAGATGAACCGACGAGGGGAGATAATCTGTCGGATCTGGTCCTGTCAAATAGACCAGATGCAATTTCAGATCTACAGGTCCGGGAGCACTTGACAGGTCCGGGAGCACTTGGGCACCAGCGATCATAATATGGTAAGCTTCAACGTAATATTCAATAGAACATTTCAAAGGGGAAATGCTAAAACCTGGAATTTTAGGAAAGCCGATTTCAACAAATTAAGGGAAGAGCTTCAATGTGTAGATTGGGACAAAGTCATGGTAACTGGGGATACTGAACATAAATGGGGTAAGTTTAAGGATATACTACTAGAGTCCTGTAAAAAACGTATACCCTCTGGTAATAAAATGTCCAGGAATAAAAAGAAACCACTATGGATAAATAAGACTGTACAAACTATAATAAAACAAAAACAAAGGGCGTTTAAAATCTTGAAGGCTGAGAATACAGAAATAGCATTTCAGAAGTATAAAGATATCAATAGGAAATGCAAAAAAGAAATCAAACAAGCAAAACTAGCTACTGAAACAAAAATCGCCAATGACATTAATATAAATCCCAAAATCTTTTATAAATACATTAATGCCAAAAGAAAAACAAAGGATAGTATCGGCCCCTTAAAATATAATAACAAGTTAGTTATAGAGGACAAACAAAAGACTGAGATATTAAATAGGCATTTCTCATCTGTGTTCACCAAGGAACTGACTGTACCAGGGATCATTCAACAAGTGAAAAATCAAAGTTCACCACCCGATATAATTAATTTAACACAAGAAGAAGTACGCCTACGTCTGAGTAAACTAAACATTGACAAATCCCCAGGGCCAGATGGCATTGATCCACGAATATTGAGGGAATTGAGCTCCGTAATCGACAGACCGCTGTATCTCATCTTCTTAGAGTCGCTTGTAACAGGGTTGGTGCCTCAGGATTGGAGGATTGCTGATGTGGTACCGATATTTAAGAAAGGTAAGAGGGTAGATCCAGGCAACTACTGTCCAGTAAGCCTGACATCAGTGGTGTGCAAAGTTTTTGAGGGCATTTTAAGGGATGACATGCAAAAATATATTGCAGAAAATAATATGATAACTGACAAACAGCATGGATTCATGAAAGATAAGTCGTGTCTAACCAACCTGTTGGGGTTCTATGAGGGGGTAAGTGCAAACCTGGATATTGGTAATGCAGCTGATGTGATTTATTTGGACTTTGCAAAGGCATTTGATACTGTACCACATAATAGCCTTATACTAAAGCTCCAGAAGCAAGGACTAGGGGACACAATATGCAACTGGGTAAGGAATTGGCTAAAAGATAGGAAACAAAGAGTAGTCATAAATGGTACATTCTCTAAATGGGCTATAGTCAGCAGTGGGGGCCGCAGGGATCTGTACTGGGAGCAGTGGGGTGCTGCAGGGATCTGTACTGGGAGCAGTGGGGGCCGCAGGGATCTGTACTGGGAGCAGTGGGGGCCGCAGGGATCTGTACTGGGAGCAGTGGGGGCCGCAGGGATCTGTACTGGGACCGATTCTTTTTAATCTCTTTATTAATGACCTTGTGGATGGGATTGATAGTAAAGTGTCAGTCTTTGCTGATGACACCAAACTATGTAGGATATTAAAACCTGACCTTGTTAGTACAATATTACAGAGGGATCTGGATAAGATGTCAGAATGGGCAGATACTTGGCAAATGAGATTTAATGTTGATAAATGTAAAGTAATGCACCTAGGACGGAGTAATCCTATAACTGCATATACATTACATGGAAGTAAACTCGGGACTATAGAACAGGAGAAGGACTTGGGTATTCTCATTACAAATAAGCTGAGCAGCAGCACTCAATGTCAGGCAGCAGCTGCTAAAGCAAGCAAGATTTTAGGGTGTATAAAAAGAGAGATTAGATCCCGTGATCCCAACGTATTATTACCCCTCTATAAATCACTTGTAAGGCCACATCTGGAATATGGGATCCAGTTTTGGGCTCCACATTTTAAAAAGGACATTCAGAAGTTAGTCAGTTCAAAGGCAGGCAACTAGACTACTACAAGGAATGGAGGCCGCCCATATGATGAGTAATGGAGGCTGCCCATATCATGAGTATTGGAGGCCGCTTGTATGATGAGTATTGGAGGCCGCTTGTATGATGAGTATTGGAGGCCGCCCGTATGATGAGTATTGGAGGCCGCCCGTATGATGAGTAATGGAGGCCGCCCGTATGATGAGTAATGGAGGCCGCCCGTATGATGAGTAATGGAGGCCGCCCGTATGATGAGTATTGGAGGCCGCCCGTATGATGAGTAATGGAGGCCGCCCGTATGATGAGTATTGGAAGCCGCCCGTATGATGAGTATTGGAGGCCGCCCGTATGATGAGTATTGGAGGCCGCCCGTATGATGAGTATTGGAGGCCGCCCGTATGATGAGTATTGGAGGCCGCCCGTATGATGAGTAATGGAGGCCGCCCGTATGATGAGTAATGGAGGCCTCCCATATGATGAGTAATGGAGGCCGCCCATATGATGAGTAATGGAGGCCGCCCATATGATGAGAGGCTGAAAAAGTTAGATATGTTTAGCTTAGAAAAAAGACGTCTCAGAGGAGATCTCATTATATGTATAAATACATGTGTGGTCAATATAAAGGACTGGCACATGACTTATTTCTTCCGAAGACAATACTAAGGACCAGGGGGCACTCACTGCGGGGGAAGAAAAGCGATTCCGACACCTAAATAGGAAAGGGTTCTTTACAGTTAGAGCAGTCAGACTGTGGAATGCGACCACAAGAGCTAGTAATGGCCGATACTATAACAGCTTTATATCAGGGCGGAGGATTCCTCAGTACAACATTGTTGGTTATAAATGACTTAGTGACTAAATGTAGAACTGGTGGAGGAAGGAGAACGAGGTGGACCTGGGGCTTTTTTCAACCTAAGTAACTATGTAATTATGTAATTGTACGGTATTTGCCATGTTTTCTCCAGCACACGGCAGCGCTCTTTGGTTTTGCCCAATCTGTGGTCATCTGCAGCTCGTCCACAAGCGTGGCCTCATCCTCTTTGGATCGGGCTACAGAGCCTTGGACCTTGTTCTTCTCCAGTTGCTTATACTCTAATCTTTAGGGACACAAGGTCCATTACAGCTGGAATTTACTTCTTCTAAATATTCACTAGAAAGAAGATTATCCGCATTTGTTTAGGCTTAAATTGTGACCATCAGCCGTAATGCTATATCCTCCGGCTTCAGTCGTCTGGAGATCCACAAGACAATTAATGATAGTTTGGAGGACGACCTCAGCGGGGGTCTACACGTCCCCTCCCAAACACACGGCTCCCATTACTGAAGGCTACGATCATTTGTGGACAGAGAAGTTTAATCAAGTAAATTACAAGATTTCTGAATTTTCTTTGCTGGACAATTAAAAAGAAGTAAATGTAAAGTTATAAGTGACATAGAAGTATCCAGACCTGGAGGTTGGAATAAAGCCGCGACGACCGAACCGCTGAGGTGCCGCATGGAGGATAGCGGAGGTTCCAGGGAGAGTAACGGAGGCGCGGTCCTTACTTGTGGACAGGGCGTGTGTCTATTTAAAGATCTCTGTAAGAATTTTCGTCATCTGTTTTCCTTAATCGATCGTTCAGTTTAGGGTTTTCGAACCCTATCACAATAGACTCTGTGCGGGAGTCCTACCCCTTCCTGGATATGGTGGATCATCGGAGACGGCCGACAATTCTGGTGAATATTGAGCATTTGTTTCCTATTCTTGATCTTTTGGCTGTTGAGTCCTTTGTGTTGCCCTCCTATGATGCTGTTTGGTTTTCCTCATCCTGTGACCTTGTGGTGTCGGCCGCAGCGTCGACCTCTGATGTTACTTCACTCCTCCTCCTCTGACCTCTTGGTGCCGGCCACAGCATCGGCCTCTGATGTTACTTCACTCCTCCTCCTCTGACCTCTTGGTGCCGGCCGCAGCATCGGCCTCTGACGTTACTTCACTCCTCCTCCTCTGACCTCTTGGTGCCGGCCACAGCATCGGCCTCTGATGTTACTTCACTCCTCCTCCTCTGACCTCTTGGTGCCGGCCACAGCATCGGCCTCTGACGTTACTTCACTCCTCCTCCTCTGACCTCTTGGTGCCGGCCACAGCATCGGCCTCTGATGTTACTTCACTCCTCCTCCACTAACCTCTTGGTGCTGGCCACAGCATCGGCCTCTGATGTTACTTCACTCCTCCTCCACTGACCTCTTGGTGCCGGCCGCAGCATCGGCCTCTGACGTTACTTCACTCCTCCTCCTATGACCTCTTGGTACCCTCTGCAGCATCGGCCTCTGACGTTACTTCACTCCTCCTCCTCTGACCTCTTAGTGCCGGCCGCAGCGTCAACCTCTGACGTTACTTCACTCTTCATCCTCTGACCTCTTGGTGCCGGCCGCAGCGTCGGCCTCTGACGTTACTTCACTCTTCATCCTCTGATTTTTACTATATAACTTGCTGTTTAATAACTTGTAGCCAGTTGAGCAGTTTCTTACATGTTGTCTCTTTTGCCTTTGTAAGCCGTCTACAGCGGTGGATCTCCCCAAGATAGAAGGTAAGACGCTCTCACTGTTACCTAAGAACCTGGAGTCCTCATTTTCCACTTTCTCAGGTTTTTTTGTGTTGCATTGGTGAATCGCTGCGGATCTTTGTCTAAAGAAAGCTGTTTAAAAGGGAAGAAATCCTCAGAACATGACCTTAGGCGATGTGTGCACGGGTTATACCCGGACCTTTATTAGAAGGAACGAAAAGCTTAATCTTGCAAATTTCACACTGACCACTAGGGGCAATCTTAGACTCCACTCTTCTTGAAATGACGGAGCGGATTTCTCATCACCAGAGGCAGATTACAATGACTGATAACCCCTCTGTACAGGGCTGATAGCACGGGATCCACCATTCACAATAGGTGATGTCACAGCTCACCTCCTCCTATAGAATGACAGGTAAGACCTCTGTACCGGGCTAATAGCACAGGATCCACCATTCACAATAGGTGATGTCACAGCTCACCTCCTCCTCCTTCACAATCACTTTCGCACATGTGTATTTCATGCTTCAGTACAAAAGATCGATTATAATAATTATTATGTATGTATGTGTATGTATGTATATGTATATATATATATATATATATATGTATATATATAATTTTGTCTCTATAACCAAAGAAAGAGTTATGTGCTCTTTCAGTAGGGGTATAACCACTAAATTACCAACAAAGGCCCCTATTTTATAAAAATATAATTTTATTCAACATACCACAATAAGGAATAAGTGCAAAAATTAAAAATTATTAATGCAAGTATTGGTATGGTGAGAGTACTGTGGGCAAATTCCCTACAACTCTCCCTACCTACCCGTGGGGGTCGGCACCCTGTGACGTCACGTTGGTGGTGCCCCCACTCTCCGTCGACTGGCCCTAATAGCACCCTGTGCTCGACACTAATAGGTGCTGCTATTCTGTGGGGTTTTATTCATGTATGGTGAATCCCATTCATACTACCATCATATGTCACTGTTGATCCAATATGGGTCAGCTATTGTTTATAATATATGGCTTCAACTATTCACAGTGAATCCAGCAACCTTCAAGAATTCATTAAGAGCCAGGGTCTAGGCTCCAGTCCGGGGTTTCTGCATTAATCCCAGGATATATTCAATGGTTCAACAAGTTAGCCCGTCCTATTAATTCCCGACGCGTTTCACCTCCAGGACTTAAATATTAGAGGAGGTTCTTCAGGGGCTTTTCCAAATTGAGTTCACATAGATGGTACACTGTAACAACAATATACCTTAATTAAAAAACAACCCTTTACTAGATACCATCAATCCTATACCAGTTATTCACTCCCTGATAATTCTCTACTTACTAAATATCCAATTTGTCCAGAATTAAATGGATCCTTTCAATGAGAAATTCTGTTATTACTAAGGAAACAAAATATATCAATGTATATAATCAATTTCGTTCCAAGATCACATCGCAGTATCCATATCTTACTAGCCATACAGTACAGCTCTTAATGAATTCTTGAAGGTTGCTGGATTCACTGTGAATAGTTGAAGCCATATATTATAAACAATAGCTGACCCATATTGGATCAACAGTGACATATGATGGTAGTATGAATGGGATTCACCGTACATGAATAAAACCCCACAGAATAGCAGCACCTATTAGTGTCGAGCACAGGGTGCTATTAGGGCCAGTCGACGGAGAGTGGGGGCACCACCAACGTGACGTCACAGGGTGCCGACCCCCACGGGTAGGTAGGGAGAGTTGTAGGGAATTTGCCCACAGTACTCTCACCATACCAATACTTGCATTAATAATTTTTAATTTTTGCACTTATTCCTTATTGTGGTATGTTGAATAAAATTATATTTTTATAAAATAGGGGCCTTTATATATAATTTTGCTCTGACAAAAGTTAAGAGACCGCTGCACAATTGTCAGTTTTTCTGATTTTTCTCTATTTCTGAGTAAAATGTGAATTGTTCTTTATTCTATAATCTACTGACGACGTCTCCGAATTTCCAAGCAATAAATGTTGTATTTATTTTCTGAAAATGAAAAATGGTGATAATAACAGACAATGCACGGCTCTCACCTCAAATAATGCAAAGAAAACAAGTCCATAATCATTTACACACAACAATATAATAATGTTTTACCTCAGGAGGATTCAGAAATCAATATTCTGTGGAATAACCATGATGTGTAATCCCAGCTTTCCTGCGCCTTGGCCGCTTTCCTCCAGTCTGTCACACGGCTTTTGGGTGACCTTATGCCACTCCTGGTACAGAAATGTAAGCAGCTCTTCTGTGTTTGATGGCTTGTGACTATCCATCTTCCTCTTGATTACATTCCAGAGGTTTTCAATGGGGTTCAGGTCTGGAGATTGGGCTGGCCATGACAGGGTTTTTCAAGGATAACCTTGTATGCGGCTTGATTCATGCGTCCTTCGCAAAGTTTAATCTTCCCAATTCCAGCCTTGCTGAAGCATCCCCAGATCACCACCAATTCTCCACGATATATCACAGTGGGTGCAGGACACTGCGGCTTGCATGCCTCTCCAGGTCTCCGTCTAACCATTAGATGACCAGGTGTTGGGCAAAGCTGAAATTTATCCTGGAAAAACAGTTGCTTCCTTCTGCTCAGGCAATGTTCCCCAACTCTGAGGACTGGTTTTTCCAGCAGGACAATGTGCCATGCCACACAGCTAAGTCAATCAATGTGTGGATGAAGGACCACTACATCAAAACCCCGTCATGGCCAGCCCAATCTCCAGACCTGAACCCCATTGAAAACCTCTGGAATGTAATCAAGAGGAAGTTAGTCACAAGCCATCAAACACAGAAGAACTGCTTACATTTCTGCACCAGGAGTGGTATAAGGTCACCCAAAAGCAATGTGAAGACTGAAGGAAAGCGGCAAAGAGGCAGGAAAGCTGGGATTAACAATCGTGGTTATTCCACAAAATATTGATTTCTGAATCTTCCTGAGGTAAAACATTATTATATTGTTGTGTGTAAATGATGATGACCTTATTTTCTTAAGTGGTCTCTTAATTTTCGCCAGCGCTATACATATATGTATATGTACACACACACACTCTTCATCATTGAGATTGCAACATCATAAAGGAAATGTCGGGGACTTCTGGAAATGTCAGGATGGGTAGATGTGTTCATGATCTGCAAATAATGAACAAAGGGAAACTACATTTGAAAACCTGATTCATTCAGTATTAATTTATGATCCACACTCAGAAATCCCGGCACTTCCGGCCTCGGCTGCTCTCACTGAGGTCATTAATGGTCGTCTGGGGAAGGTTCTGCCATTGAATGCACAAATCATCCGGATCCGTTGCTGGAAGCTCCAGTGTAATCATCAACCAAGGACGTCTCCACTGTGCTCAATGGAGACGGGTCCAAAGGAGCTGCAGCTGCAGGGGGATGACTGGTCCGGAGTCGCTGCAGCCACAGCGGGGACAGGTCCGGGGGCGCTGCAGCCGCAGGATGGAGGGGTCCGGAGGCACTGCGGCGGGGGCGGGTCCGGAGGTGCTGCAGCAACGGGAGCAGGTTTAGGGAATGCAGGCTGCTCAAAGTAGCACATGCAGAGCACAGCCTGAAATTGTGTTGAAAAATGACTCCTGGGACATTCTCTTGTTCCCTTGTGAAGGCCTCTTCATAGTATTATCCACATGATCTCCAGATCAATCTTCTGCTATTATTGCATCCAAGACAAAAGTGAGACTCCTCACTGAAGAGGACTGACCTCCATTCTAGTCTTTGGGAGCGATGGTGTGAGGTCAGTAGAACACCTTCTGATGCTTTGTGCTCCATCATTTCTCCAAAGTGCCCCAGGAACCATTTTTCAACACGAAAACAACCAAGGCCGCGTGTTGGTCTTGCTGCTGTGAGCTTTCTGCATGATATAAATGTGCTACCGTGGCTGCAGCATCTCTGGACTCGTCTCCCATGGCTGCAGCCTCTCTGGACTCGTCTCCCGTGCCTGCAGCGTGTCTGGACTCGTCTCCTGTGGCTGCAGCGTCTCTGGACTCGTCTCCCATGGCTGCAGCGTCTCTGGACTCGTCTCCTGTGGCTGCAGCGTCTCTGGACTCTTCTCCCGTGGCTGCAGCGTCTCTGGACTCGTCTCCCTTGGCTGCAGCGTCTCTGGACTCGTCTCCCTTGGCTGCAGCGTCTCTGGACTCGTCTCCCTTGGCTGCAGCGTCTCTGGACTCGTCTCCCTTGGCTGCAGCGTCTCTGGACTCGTCTCCCTTGGCTGCAGCATCTCTGGACTCGTCTCCCTTGGCTGCAGCGTCTCTGGACTCGTCTCCCGTGGCTGCAGCGTCTCTGGACTCGTCTCCCTTGGCTGCAGCGTCTCTGGACTCGTCTCTCGTGCAGCTTCTGTCGACTTGTCTGCCTTGGCTGCAGTGTCTCTGGACTTGTCTCCCATGGCTGCAGAGTCTCCGCAGTTGTCTCCTTTGGTTGCAGCATCCCTGGACTCATTTCCCATGGCTGCAGCATCTCTGGACTCGTCTGCCTTGGCTGCAGTGTCTCTGGACTTGTCTCCCATGGCTGCAGAGTCTCCGCAGTTGTCTCCTTTGGTTGCAGCATCCCTGGACTCATTTCCCATGGCTGCAGCATCTCTGGACTCGTCTGCCTTGGCTGCAGTGTCTCTGGACTTGTCTCCCATGGCTGCAGAGTCTCCAGAGTTGTCTCCCTTGGTTGCAGCATCCCTGGACTCGTCTGCCTTGGCTGCAGTGTCTCTGGACTTGTCTCCCGTGGCTGCAGAGTCTCCAGAGTTGTCTCCCATGGCTGCAGCATCTCTGGACTCGTCTCCCATGGCTGCAGCGTCTCTGGACTCGTCTCCCATGACTGCAGAGTCTCTGGACTCGTCTCCCGTGGCTGCAGTGTCTCTGGACTCGTCTGCCTTGGCTGCAGTGTCTCTGGACTTGTCTCCCGTGGCTGCAGAGTCTCCAGAGTTGTCTCCCATGGCTGCAGCATCTCTGGACTCGTCTCCCATGGCTGCAGCGTCTCTGGACTTGTCTCCCGTGGCTGCAGCGTCTCTGGACTCATCTCCCGTGGCTGCAGAGTCTCCAGAGTTGTCTCCCATGGCTGCAGCGTCTCTGGACTTGTCTCCCGTGGCTGCAGTGTCTCTGGACTAGTCTCCCTTGAGCACCCCTGTGATATCATTGGTCGGCAATTGCAAATGGAGCTGCCAGCAGTGGATCTTGATGATTCCTGTGCCTTGGTGGTGGTCTGTGTGGTGGTTTTTGTGGTGGTCTTGGTGTTGCAATCTCAGTGCCGAGGCGTGTACGTATATACAGTATAATGATCCCATAGTGCAGACGGCTACAACGTCTAATCCTGGTCACTGCCTCCTTCTTCTTTCAGCTGTCATTCTCTTTGGAGAACCCATTAGATGGGAAACCAACCTGCAGATCATCATGGACGTGTTACTGACGGGTGGTCGCCCCGCCAGCCCCCACCAGTCTGACCACCATCCGCACATCCCTCTGCTGGCCTGTAATATGGATCTCATGTGGATGGCAGAGGCCCGATCACCCAGGTACGAGGGTTACCCCTTAGCTTAAAGGGGATTGCTGCGAATAATTTATCTATGGCGCTGACATATTCTGTAGCGCAGTATAATCAGAGGGAGTAAGAACAAACAAGATTACAGAGTAACTGACAGTCCACTGCATACCACGAAGCATGGGATCCTGCTCACGAGCTTGTGGTGTACGGTCCGGCCATCAATGTAATAGGGGCAGTCACGTATCACTCGGTCCCCGGACGGTGCGTACGAGTCCAGGTACAGACGGCTACCGAAGGAAGAGAGAACGGGATAGCTAGGCTAGGGAGGGGATGGGCCGGGGTAAAGAAATGGGGGTGTAGGATACTTGAAACTGTGAATGCTGGGAAGTTATCGGGTTGTCTGGGGTAGCGCATTCCAGAAGATGGTGCAGCATCAGAGAGGTCCTGGAGCTGGGACCTCAGGTAGTATAAATGGGCTTGGCTTGTCTGGTCTGTATAGCCATTGATCCAAACGACGGCTCCCGGCCAATCAGACAACAAAGAATTGCTACACTTCATATTTATTTCAAATGTAAATGATGGAACGGTCGTTTCAGAAGAACTTGCAGCAGAGTCTATCGCCTCTAGCTCCGCCTCCTCCTCGCTCCGCCCCCTCCTCGCTCCATAGACTCTTATGAGCAGCGACTGTCCCAGCTCAGTAATGGGGAAATCTGTATTACTTTAATACTGAACAGAAAATTAAACCTCAATCTATGAATGGAAAAGTGTCGCAGCCGTTCTGTCCGGAGCGCAGTCTTCAGCTGAGTGGTTATATAGTATTCTATATGAAGACGACCTTTAAGGGTCCCACCATCCGGTGTCATCCCGCGCAGAGCACAGCGTCTGTACCCACCATCCGGTGTCATCCCTCGCAGAGCGCAGCATCTGTACCCACCATCCGGTGTCATCCCGCGCAGAGCGCAGCGTCTGTACCCACCATCCGGTGTCATCCCGCGCAGAGCGCAGCGTCTGTACCCACGATCCGGTGTCATCCCGCGCAGAGCGCAGCGTCTGTACCCACGATCCGGTGTCATCCCGCGCAGAGCGCAGCGTCTGTACCCACGATCCGGTGTCATCCCGCGCAGAGCGAAGAGTCTGTACCCACGATCCGGTGTCATCCCACGCAGAGCGCAGCGTCTGTGCCCACGATCTGGTGTCATCCCGTGCAGAGCGAAGAGTCTGTACCCACCATCCGGTGTCATCCCGCGCAGAGCGCAGCGTCTGTACCCACCATCCGGTGTCATCCCGCGCAGAGCGCAGTGTCTGTACCCACGATCCGGTGTCATCCCGCGCAGAGCGCAGCGTCTGTACCCACGATCCGGTGTCATCCCGCGCAGAGCGCAGCGTCTGTACCCACGATCCGGTGTCATACCGCGCAGAGCGAAGAGTTTGTACCCACGATCCGGTGTCATCCGGCGCAGAGCGAAGAGTCTGTACCCACGATCCGGTGTCATCCCGTGCAGAGCGAAGAGTCTGTACCCACGATCTGGTGTCATCCCGCGCAGAGCGCAGCGTCTGTACCCACGATCCGGTGTCATCCTGCGCAGAGCGCAGCGTCTGTGCCCACGATCCGTAGACCCTGCGTACTGGATTCAGTGTCCTCCCGCGCAGAGCGCAGCGTCTGTGCTCACGGTCAGGGTTCTGGGCGCTGCTGACAGTCACTGTTTTCTCCCGCTGAGAACACTCGCGTCTCCGCAGCATACATTGACACGCTGCGTCTCAGGAAGCCGCGCTGGATGTCAGTTTACCCTGTGGAAAAAAGAAGCAGCGTCTGCATGGGATTTCTATAAACGCAGCATTTTGGACGCAGCTGAAACACTCTGCTAATCCTGCTGGTGTCACCCACCCGAACAAGCGGAGACCCTGACAAGCGGAGACCCTGACAAGCGGAGACCCTGACAAGAGGAGACCCTGACAAGCGGAGACCCTGCCAAGCGGAGACCCTGACAAGCGGAGACCCTGACAAGCGGAGACCCTGACAAGCGGAGACCCTGACAAGCGGAGACCCTGACAAGCGGAGACCCTGACAAGCGGAGACCCGAACAAGCGGAGACCCTGACAAGCGGAGACCCGAACAAGTGGAGACCCTGACAAGCGGAGACCCGAACAAGCCGAGACCCTGACAAGCGGAGACCCTGACAAGCGGAGACCCTGACAAGCGGAGAACCGAACAAGCGGAGACCCTGACAAGCGGAGACCCTGACAAGCGGAGACCCTGACAAGCGGAGACCCTGACAAGCAGAGACCCGAACAAGCGGAGACCCTGAGACCGGTCACAACCAACTGTTATAAATAGAAGCCGGCGCACCCATAGGGAATAATGCAACAGCACAATAAAGATTGCCGCTCGCCTGATGCAGCATCACTGCGAGCATAGAGGATCTGCAGATGCTGTCTGTGCACTGGGGCCGAGCCCCTCACCTGGGGCTGCAGGTGAGACCCCCGAGGTGACGGCTCCACCGGGTCTACAGCCCCCATCCACATAATGACACCTGTGGCCGGAGAACAATGGCTGAACAATGGCTGAACTGTGGCCTGAGGCACGAACCAGAGTGTGGATGATTGCTGCACTCTGATTACCAATTGTGTGCCTGACCTCCTGTGTGTACGGTATATATAGATATAATGTGTGTGTATATATATTATATTAGTTACCAGTACCGAGCACCCGAGCATGGTAGTGCCCGCTCATCACTAGTTACCAGTACTAAGCACCCGAGCATGGTAGTGCCCGCTCATCACTAGTTACCAGTACTAAGCACCCGAGCATGGTAGTGCCCGCTCATCACTAGTTACCAGTACCGAGCACCCGAGCATGGTAGTGCCCGCTCATCACTAGTTACCAGTACTAAGCACCCGAGCATGGTAGTGCTCGCTCATCACTAGTTACCAGTACTGAGCACCCGAGCATGGTAGTGCCCGCTCATCACTAGTTACCAGTACTGAGCACCCGAGCATGGTAGTGTCCGCTCATCACTAGTTACCAGTACTGAGCACCCGAGCATGGTAGTGCTCGCTCATCACTAGTTACCAGTACTGAGCACCTGAGCATGGTAGTGTCCGCTCATCACTAGTTACCAGTACTGAGCACCCGAGCATGGTAGTGCCCGCTCATCACTAGTTACCAGTACAGAGCACCCGAGCATGGTAGTGCCCGCTCATCACTAGTTACCAGTACAGAGCACCCGAGCATGGTAGTGTCTGCTCATCACTAGTTACCAGTACTGAGCACCCGAGCATGGTAGTGCCCGCTCATCACTAGTTACCAGTACAGAGCACCCGAGCATGGTAGTGCCCGCTCATCACTAGTTAGCAGTACTGAGCACCTGAGCATGGTAGTGCCCGCTCATCACTAGTTACCAGTACTGAGCACCTGAGCATGGTAGTGCCCGCTCATCACTAGTTACCAGTACTGAGCACCCGAGCATGGTAGTGTCTGCTCATCACTAGTTACCAGTACTGAGCACCCGAGCATGGTAGTGCCCGCTCATCACTAGTTACCAGTACAGAGCACCCGAGCATGGTAGTGTCCGCTCATCACTAGTTACCAGCACTGAGCACCTGAGCATGGTAGTGCCCGCTCATCACTAGTTACCAGTACAGAGCACCCGAGCATGGTAGTGCCCGCTCATCACTAGTTACCAGTACAGAGCACCCGAGCATGGTAGTGTCCGCTCATCACTAGTTACCAGTACTGAGCACCTGAGCATGGTAGTGCCCGCTCATCACTAGTTACCAGTACAGAGCACCCGAGCATGGTAGTGCCCGCTCATCACTAGTTACCAGTACAGAGCACCCGAGCATGGTAGTGCCCGCTCATCACTAGTTACCAGTACAGAGCACCCGAGCATGGTAGTGTCCGCTCATCACTAGTTACCAGTACTGAGCACCTGAGCATGGTAGTGCCCGCTCATCACTAGTTACCAGTACTGAGCACCCGAGCATGGTAGTGTCTGCTCATCACTAGTTACCAGTACTGAGCACCCGAGCATGGTAGTGCCCGCTCATCACTAGTTACCAGTACTGAGCACCCGAGCATGGTAGTGCCCGCCCATCACTAGTTACCAGTACAGAGCACCCGAGCATGGTAGTGTCCGCTCATCACTAGTTACCAGTACAGAGCACCTGAGCATGGTAGTGCCCACTCATCACTAGTTACCAGTACAGAGCACCTGAGCATGGTAGTGCTCGCTCATCACTAGTTACCAGTACTGAGCACCCGAGCATGGTAGTGCCCGCTCATCACTAGTTACCAGTACTGAGCACCCGAGCATGGTAGTGCCCGCTCATCACTAGTTACCAGTACTGAGCACCCGAGCATGGTAGTGCCCGCTCATCACTAGTTACCAGTACCGAGCACCCGAGCATGGTAGTGCCCGCTCATCACTAGTTACCAGTACCGAGCACCTGAGCATGGTAGTGCCCGCTCATCACTAGTTACCAGTACAGAGCACCTGAGCATGGTAGTGCTCGCTCATCACTAGTTACCAGTACTGAGCACCCGAGCATGGTAGTGCCCGCTCATCACTAGTTACCAGTACCGAGCACCCGAGCATGGTAGTGCCCGCTCATCACTAGTTACCAGTACCGAGCACCCGAGCATGGTAGTGCCCGCTCATCACTAGTTACCAGTACTGAGCACCCGAGCATGGTAGTGCCCGCTCATCACTAGTTACCAGTACTGAGCACCCGAGCATGGTAGTGCCCGCTCATCACTAGTTACCAGTACAGAGCACCCGAGCATGGTAGTGCCCGCTCATCACTAGTTACCAGTACTGAGCACCTGAGCATGGTAGTGCCCGCTCATCATTAGTTACCAGTACTGAGCCCCCGAGCATGGTAGTGCCCGCTCATCACTAGTTACCAGTACTGAGCACCTGAGCATGGTAGTGCCCGCTCATCACTAGTTACCAGTACTGAGCACCCGAGCATGGTAGTGCCCGCTCATCACTAGTTACCAGTACTGAGCACCTGAGCATGGTAGTGCCCGCTCATCATTAGTTACCAGTACTGAGCCCCCGAGCATGGTAGTGCCCGCTCATCACTAGTTACCAGTACTGAGCACCTGAGCATGGTAGTGCCCGCTCATCACTAGTTACCAGTACTGAGCACCTGAGCATGGTAGTGCCCGCTCATCACTGGAAAATTCCTATTTCTCATATTAAAAGTAAGAGAAATTGTAGCGCTTAAAATAAAGCGAGGATAATTAGCACAATCGCGGTAACAGATTTTGGTCGGGGGGGGGGGGGGGGTTTACAATGTTTTGTAGATTTTATAATTTGGCATCAAATTAAAAGAATGGAAAGTTATAAAATGTGATCTTTTTGGCTTCAGGTTCGGTCACGGGATCTTCATGGTTTGTTTAGAAAACATCTATAAGAAGATAACGGGAAAGGAGCTGAAATATGAGGCCTTGATGGGAAAACCCAGCGAGGTGACGTATCAGTATGCAGAGTACCTCATCCGGAGCAAAGCGGCTGAGATGCAGTGGAATAAGCCGGTGCAGACGCTTTATGCTATCGGGTAACTGTCACTGTTGTTACTCTTCATCGTATCGCGCAGATCAGTGACCACATCCGGCGTCTCGTGTGTTTTGCAGCGGTTATTGCTTTTCTGCATGTTCTGACGTCTTATAGCGCAGCTGTCTGTCCTCCTAATGTGGCCTCGGGGTGGATGGCGCCGCATTTACCAGCACTTAGGACACTGGAAGTATAGATGACGGCATTAATTTTAGCTCTCACTGTGAATCTGCTATATTCTTGACATATCTTGGTTACTTCTTTCCCTGGCGGTGTCCAGTGGGGGGCGCAATAATCTGTCATGAATACAAAGCACAGGGCGGCGCAGAAAACACTAAGTGCAAAGTTTCTTCATCCCAGCATCCAGCGTCTCCAGAGCCGGTAATGGATTCCTCCCATCTGGCACAATTTTCCTGTTCGCCGTTCTGTTTAAAGGGACTTGTGAGACAGCGGCTGTTTAGTAGCCAAAACAGTGGGTGGGTACACCGCCTCTGGTTGCTTTTGTGGCGGCAGCCTTGATTTTTGAGAGCCCCTGTGGCGGTTGCCCTGGTATTTGGGAGCCCCTGTGGCGGTTGCCCTGGTATTTGGGAGCCCCTGTGGCGGTTGCCCTGGTATTTGGGAGCTCCTGTGGCGGTTGCCCTGGTTTTTGGGAGCCCCTGTGGCGGGTGCCCTGGTATTTGGGAGCCCCTGTGGCGGTTGCCCTGGTTTATGGGAGCCCCTGTGGCAGTTGCCCTGGTTTATGGGAGCCCCTGTGGCAGTTGCCCTGGCTTATGGGAGCCCCTGTGGCGGTTGCCCTGGTTTATGGGAGCCCCTGTGGCGGTTGCCCCGGTATTTGGGAGCTCCTGTGGCGGTTGCCCCGGTATTTGGGAGCTCCTGTGGCAGTTGCCCTGGTTTATGGGAGCCCCTGTGGCGGTTGCCCCGGTATTTGGGAGCTCCTGTGGCGGTTGCCCCGGTATTTGGGAGCTCCTGTGGCGGTTGCCCCGGTATTTGGGAGCTCCTGTGGTGGTTGCCCTGGTTTTTGGGAGCTCCTGTGGCAGTTGCCCTGGCTTATGGGAGCCCCTTGGTGGCTTCTGGTTTTTGGCGAGATTGCTCTGGCGGTATGATATTAATGTGATAACTTATTTCCTCATTTCCATTCTGCAGGGACAATTTAATGACTGACATCTATGGTGCTAACCTCTACAACCGCTACCTCCAGAGCAGGAACTCCAGACAAGGCTCCACGACGTTGGTGCAGGCCGGCTCCGGCGCCCGGGTGGCCACTGTGCCTCAGGAGGAGGAGGCGGCAGCGTGGGAGAGTGAGCTCGACTTTCCCAGTGCTACTCGCTGCAAGTCCGTCCTTGTCTGCACCGGGATCTACAATCCTCATGCTGAAGTGCCGGCCGACCCCTCACAGTCCGTTACTGAAACAGTATTTCACGGTCATCGGGATTTCAGGATTGACCCGGCCTTGGTGGAGCCGGATCACATCGTTCCTGATGTCAATGCTGCTGTTGACCTGATCTTCCAGTTAGAAATCTTTGTGCCAAACAGTAATAAGCGGACAGCGTAGAGATCTCTACTGAACATCAGGATCTGACCCAGGAAACCTCACACCTCCTACATTTTCCTTTTCTGCACTTTACCAGACCCAACGCTTTTATCTTTTTCCTTTTTAAATCTTTTATTCTACTTTTTAATAATAATATTTGGACAAGTTTTAAAATGTATTTATATTCTTAACTGAGATAGTAAAGGCTGTACAATAAGAACGATACCCGAGCACTGGCTCCAGGTGCAAAGTAGTGGTTGAGCCGTCCTCCCTCACGCTGACCCTTCCTCCCTTGCGTTGACCCCTCCTCACTTGTGTCACTACCCCCCCTCGTGTTGACCCCCCCTCCCTTGCGTCAACCCTTGTACCTGTCGTGGACCCCTCTCTAACGTTCACTCCTCTCCCTCATGTCGACTCCCCTCCCTTGTGTTGTTGACCCTTCCTCCCGTGTCACCTCCTGTACCTTGCGTCGACTCCTCCCTCGTGTTGATTGCCTTCATCACTCATATTAATCCCCTTCCTCCCTCGTGTTGATTCCCTTCATCCTTCATGTTGCCCCCCTCCTCCCTCGTGTTGATCCCCCTTCCTCCTTCGTGTTGACCCCCCTTCCTCCTTCGTGTTGACCCCCTCTTCCCTCGTGTGGTTAACCCCTCTTCCCTCGCGTTGTTGACCCCCTCTTCCCTCGCGTTGTTGACCCCCTCTTCCCTCGCGTGGTTAACCCCTCTTCCCTCGCGTTGTTGACCCCCTCTTCCCTCGCGTGGTTAACCCCTCTTCCCTCGCGTTGTTGACCCCCTCTTCCCTCGCGTGGTTGACCCCCTCTTCCCTCGCGTGGTTAACCCCTCTTCCCTCGCGTTGTTGACCCCCTCTTCCCTCGCGCGGTTTACCCTTCTTCCCTTGCGTTGACCCCTCTTGTGTGCCTTGTACATGATTTGTGTTGTATCCAGTTCTATCCTCGGTGCCTCAGAGCTGGTTACAGGGATAAATCTCCTGGACCGGTGGCCGTGCAGCCTCCTGACATTATTCACATTCTCCCATTTTGATTCGGTGGAGCGGTGGTGACAGATCGGACGATTAATGATTGATGAATTCTTTGCTCTTGACCTATTGGAAAACCTTCATCTATAATCAATTCACGAGGAGCTGGAGCCCATAAAGAACTTGTTCTCCTCCTCTCGCCTCCCATATTTGTATACTGCGCTCCTTGAGAAAGCATCGGGCATTTCAGAAAATAACTCAGATATTTTAGGTACACGGGGAAGGCGTTTTATGTATTAACATTAACTTCTGTCGTGTGTATAGACAGTTACCACACGTGTGTATGTGTGTATGTATGTGTCTGTATATATATATGTGTATGTATGTATGTGTCTGTGTATATATATAATGTGTATGTGTGTATATGTCTGTGTATATATATAATGTGTGTGTGTGTGTGTGTGTGTGTGTGTGTGTGTGTGTGTGTGTGTGTGTGTGGTCTGATCTTGCAATGGGGTCACTCCCTTCGATCTGCCCACAATCTCCCTCCCCCTATGGCGCTGTTCACACTGTCTTTTTCCTGAAAAAGAGTGAGCTCTTGAGGATTTGGAGTTTTCAGTGTGCACCCCCCATAATGGCGGAAAAAGGAACAGATGGAAGGAAGTCACTTCACTGCCTGTTCAGACTACATCATTCTTGTACAAGGTGGACACTCCTGAGGTCAGATCCCGGGTCCTTGGTGACGTGGCACGTGGGCAATGTGCGGCCCGGAGCCCGGTGATCCTCCGGCCGCGCTTCTGATTAGTAGGACCATTGTGCGGACCTCACTCCATGGTGATGATCGCTGGCCAGACCTACTTATCCTGAGGCATCGCCAATGCCGGCAGGTAGGCCGAGGCACACAGGGCTCTGGGATGGCCGCCATGGACTACTGATGTGGCTGCTGGACCAAGAGGGTGCGGAGAAAAAAATGAACTCGTGAATGAATGAAGAGTATCTGCCAGTTACTGTATTTTTAGTTTTGATTGTAAATATTTTTTGCTCTGGTGCCAATGCACTGATGTCTGCACCCAATGCTGGAGTACGGCCGCGATGCAGATCCACCATTGCACTAATTACAGGACATAGTGCAGATATCTCCAGCGTGTATGATCTGCACGGTCACTGGAGGGCGGATAATCGGCCCATGTATCCATCGCTGTACGGTTATTTTATGCACAACCCCCGGTAGCCTCGGACTCTACAGCCTATAATAACCCGCTGCTGGATCTCGTTACTGTGTAGCCACCGAGCGGCTTCTGCTCCACACGATTTATCACATTGTAAGATACAGACTGAGGTTTCGCTGCAATATTTACTAATATTTTTTAGGACATTTTTCACTATTTTTAAGGGGCATTTTTAATGATACTGACCCGTCTTTCTCCTGCATTACTGACGGCGGCGAGGGCAGCGCCGGCCCGGCTGTGACTTGAATTCTTTGTTGCCTTGTTTGCCTTCATCATGGATTTTGATTATCTTGAGTCTGTTACAGAATATTTCTCCACACGGTTGTAATAAAAGTGTCTTATTATACAATTGTTTGTGATCTCAGATTCTTTTTTTCCAAGCGTAAATAAATATTTCTCCTAAAAGTTAGTCATACCCAGAGATGGGTACAGAGACCTCCCGCGCGCTCCTGACCGATGATGCGGTGTAGAAAAGGCCGGGGCTGCTCGAATCCAATCCATTCCTGCCCAATTAAGAGGAGTCTCTTTCAGCGATATCTAAGAACAGCGCACACTCCTCTTCTGCTGAAATCACAGCCGGCTGAGCAGATCATTTACATGCATCAGGGACAGGGGGGATCTGAGGAGCACCGGACCACCCACACTAAACTCTGTAGACACCATCAGACCAGTGCAATTGTGCTAGATCACTGCATTATTTGTAATATTAGTCTAGAAAGGGAGAGATCCAAGTCCAGTTCAATAGAAGTGCAGGATGTCTGTGTCTGACTGCACAACAAATGAGCAAATGTCTTCCTATAAAGCAGGGGTGCACATTTTTTGGCTTAAGGGCCACATTGTCCTATCGATTCAAAGTGCTGCAAACAAACCTAAAGGAACACTTACATGAATACATGACCAGAAACGCTGTCAGTACAGGAACACATCACCAGAACTATTATCAGTACAGCAATACATCAGGTTTAGTACAGTGATCGAATGCAGTTTCAGGTCCATCCCATATACACTTAAATCGTGTGAACATGGAACCCCAGTATGTCCTTATCAGTCATCCTCAGACTGCCGACCATACAGGAACCACAGTACTGCTGGGAATTAGTATCACAAATAATACACCCAGGTACCTTTTTATAGGTGACATTCTCTTGATTGGAGGCATTCAAATCCCTTTCGTCTCCATCTAGTACAGACGCCATGAAGAAATTTCATGCTCACAGCTAGTCTCTGCAGACCTCCCTCTTCTCACTTTGACACTGTGCCCTTAATAAAGGTATCATCATACTTTCCATAAATAAAGATGTCTCCCATGCTGCGCCCCTGAATAAATTGCCCATCACAAAACAACCCCTCCACCGTTATGTCCCCCTCACTCACTGCCCCGCTCAATAATGTCCCCTCAAAAATCACATGCAAATTTCCCCCACATTGACCGTCTTCATAATGCCCCACCCCCTCTGGTTGCCTTATAATGTGCTCTCATAGTAACACTAAATAGGAGGGGTGGGGGAGATTAATCACCTTCACCTCCTCCGTGGAGCACTATTTCCAGACGTGTCCAGTGACAGCAGCGTGAGGAAGTCGGCATCTTGGTGCTGTCCGTCGGGGCGGGGGGTGACAAGCGCTTGTCCCTCTGTTCTGCCCTGTCCCAGTGCAAAAGTCCTCAACTGTTTTCATGTCTGAAGGAACATATGAAGACGAGACCCGGAGCCTCTGCGTTCTCCCCGGGCCACGATCCATCCTGCGGTGGCCGCTATAAAGCGTCATCCAGACAAGCGCATGGTTGGGTTTATCACACCAAGATGTTGGCTCATATTTTCATCGGTGTTTGGCGACTTTCTTCGTTTTCTCCATCAGTGACTATCTCATGTGCTAGAAAAAAAAAAAAATATAAAAGGGAATCTGTCAGCAGGATGTTGCTTCCCCATCTGAGAGCAGCATAATGTAGGGGCAGAAACCCTGATTCCAGTGATGTCACTTACTGAGCTGTCTGCTGCAGATCTAGCAGTTATACATGACTATGCTGGACTACTTGCAGCAATCAAGTAGTCCTGTAATGATAATCTCCTGATTAAACAGTGATTTTATCTAAACTGCACTTAGCAGCCCAGTAAGTGACATCGCTGGAATCAGGATCTCTGCCCCTCATCATGCTGCTCTCAGATTAAAGGGCAAAAACTTGCTGACAGATTCCCTTTAAGGCCAGGTGCCGACTGCCATAAAATTGTGCAGAGCACTGTGATCAGAGTGTGTCATACCCATGTGACCAGAAGGGGTGAGGCCTCAGCCAACAAAAATGTTGCTTCCCGATATCAGCTATGTTGGCTGAGGCCCCGCCCCTTCTGGTCACATGGGTATGACATCAGCACAGGTCCTTCTAGTCAGTTAAATGATTCTATAATAGAATTAGCATAAATAACAACAGGGGGAAGAACAGGAGCCAGGGGGGCGGGGAATCACTATCCAAACCCACCCCAGCTATCAAAAAGCTGCTCATTTTACAAACTTTGTCAACTCTGATGTATAGGTTTTGAAACACAAGCAAGTAAAGTTATGTATAGAATCAGCATGATAGCCCCAGTATAGCACTGGCTTTAGGTTATATAGGAAAATCCTGGGGATTGGTGCGCTTTAAAAAATGAGGCCCAACCACCAGTGACAAGGCGTATCCCTTTGTTGGCTATTTTTCTGATTATACTGACTAGTTGGCTTGCACCTGTTCACACTTTTCTTTATTCTTAGAGGTGCTGGTCAATATGTTGATATTAATTAGCACCAAATCCTGCACTTTATACTGGAGCTTTTCAGCCTGGGTATGGGCTACAACAAAGGGATACGCCTTGTCGCTGGCTGCTGGGCCACGAACTGGCAATTTGTGCACCAAATAACATTAATAAATACCTATTTATGATCATTGGAATACCTCGTCACCATGGAAACGCTCGGCTCCAGCGTGAAGTCATTTTCTGATCACATTTGGAGGGTTAAATACGGTTTTTAAAAAAAAAAAAAACATCAGAATTTTTGTAATTAAAAATGCCCAGATAAAAACCAAGTCACCATCAAATATTTATAATTATTTTTTATTTCAAATTTGCTGATAAATATAAATCTATTTAAGAAAAGAAATAAAAACTTCTGAGAAATATTCCAAAAATCTTCTGAAATGTTCCATTGTCTTTCCAGGATTGCACATTATTCCCAGTCTTGAAATGTTCTGTGGTTTATAAAAATTGCGGAATGACTTCATGTGATAAGAGGCGACAGATCCGGCTACAAATATTAAGAAAATAGATTTTTTTTCAAGTTTTAAAACACTTTAGAAAAAACATTTGCAAAAACGCGAGCGGCGTCTCGTGCGGATTTTGTGGCTTTTTGCCACAATGTAGAATTACTTAATAGTATTAAAAACAAATAAACAAAAACAAACAAACATGGAGGATCCTCTATGGTTCTGAATCAGCAGCGGCCCATAGACTACAAGGCATCCGGTGCGGGCAACACACAAGTCTCGAACAAACAAACAATCCGGTGGAAACCAGTTCCACCACTTTTTCGGCTTTGTCCCCATCCCCCACTTCATTGTCATCTGCTTCGTTTACACAAGTTTGGGTACTAACAAAAAAAAAGACAAAAAAACTGCAAATATCTGGCTGCGTGCTGCCAATATGGAGCGACAGGAGGCGACGCTCCACACCGGGCAGGTCACACGGCGCCGATCACACTAATCGCAGGTAATTTCACCAAATTATCTACCGAACAGATATTAGAGGGAAAAAGGCAAAAAAGCAGTGACATCAACAAGCGCAGCTCCAGGAGTCTCCGGCCGCCATGTCTTTGCTGTCGAGTTTTATGCTGTCGGTGGCTTTCTCGCTGAAGACAGGGCCGCCGTGCCGCATCATCAGCTCAGAGGCCATCTTCACAAACGCTTCCTCCACGTTACTGGAATCCTTGGCAGAGGTTTCAAATGTGGTGAGGTCGTAATGTTTGGCCAGAGCTTCCGCCTCTCCTGGCTGGACCTCCCGGAACTCGTGCATGTCCGACTTGTTTCCTGTGGAGACAGTGAGGGGTTAACATATTAACCATCTGCTAGGTCCAGAATCTCTATTCACCGAGACCGGGGGCTCCAGGACTCCAACATGGGGCTGGAGAGCACCCAGGAGGACAGGCTGCAGAGTCACTGGCCATTCCTCACTAACCGGTGACTAATCTGATCCATGTATGGTCACATCTACAGCAGCCATTGCTCTACTGCAGATAAATGCACCGACGCAACCAGAGACATAAAACGTCATCACTCAGGAATCAAGTGTGCAGCCAACCACGTCAGTGACACCCGGACAGCGAGCGCAGGACACGGAGTCTGCAGCGCAGTGTGAGGGGACCAATGCTGTCACTGCCGAGTGTATAACCACTCACCCATGATAGTGACCATAAAGCTACGTGTGCCCCTCCTGTCCGTCCGCTCTACTAAGCAGCCGGTATTTTACCTCAGGATTTGGCCGGTATTTTACCTCAGGATTTGGCCGGTATTTTACCTCAGGATTTGGCCGGTATTTTACCTCAGGATTTGGCCGGTATTTTACCTCAGGATTTGGCCGGTATTTTACCTCAGGATTTGGCCGGTATTTTACCTCAGGATTTGGCCGGTATTTTACCTCAGGATTTGGCCGGTATTTTACCTCAGGATTTGTAGCCTATACCAGGAGGGGAGGGGATTACTGCGTGTCCTTGAAAGACACTCAGCTCACACTCGCAGCACAGCGTGAGCAGAGTGTCATTATGACTGGGGTCTGATTGTGCGATCAGACCACAGCTGCGGGGGGAGGGCTGGCGCTGCAGAGGAGTGGGAGGGATTTATCTCCCTATCTCCTCCATTGCCAGCAATTGCGACTCTTGTACTGCACTCGCTTTACACTAGTGTAATGCGAGTGCAGTGCAATTTTTCTCTCGCCCCATAGACTTGAATGGGTGCGAGTGATACAGGATCACATTACACTTGCAGCATGCTACGACTGTTTTCTCGGTCCGATTAGGGCTGAGCAAATAATCGCTCATGGGATCGGGCCATAGAGTACTATTGGTCCAAGTGGAATGCGATTTTTTATCGCATTCCACTTGCTCCGTTTTTCTCACCGTGTGTGCTAGGCCTAATACGTCTCCTCTGATTGTAGCCAAAACCAGGAGAGGAACAATTACTGAGGTAAAAAAAAAAACTCACCGAATACTGAATGTGTGAACTGGGCCTAATTTCGCCTATCCTTGAGGTATCGACCAGTGGGCCCAGCACCGATCAGCGGAATGGAGCAGCTGTGCCCACACTCCATCATGGAGCCGGTCATTCCCAATGGACTGCCAGAAAATGCCGCGCACAGCTCCGGGCAGCCCCAGAGGGAGCAACCAAGTGAACAGCAACTATTCTAAAATGGAGATACATTAGCGGGTCCTAGTGGTCGGACGCTCAGGAGAGGAAATCCCTAGACAACCCCTGGAATGCTAAAGGAACCTTTCTAAAGGCAGATTAGATGAGCCGATAACTGGGAACTGAGCGCTGGACAGGACCTCTCCGTCCAGATGATTGGGGCCCTGGTTGGTGACGGGAACAGTAATTACGGGTGTGAGCAGAATTCGTCCGGTGTAACCAGGGGAATCTGCCAATAACTAATTAGAATATCCTCTGCGCGCAGGACAAATGTCCGATCATCCTGCGCGCAGAATCCTGCTCCACCGTCTGCACCCATTCAATGCCACTGCCAGTCCTCAGCAGCATAAACCTGCCCATGAGTCAGTGCAGCCGCCATGATAAAGTCTAGTGAATCATAACTGTAGAGATACCAATTATATATATATATATTTTTTTTCTATTTAATTTTTCGAGACCCAGCATTTTCTTCCCCCATTGATACAGTGGCTTCACATATGATTTTTTTCTGCGCAGGTTTTAGTAAAGAAAGGAGAAAAAATAAATCACAGGGAAAGGGAAAGAAGAAGCCAGAAATAACGATAGGAAGAAAATCCAAAGTGCAAAGACGAAAATTGTCCCAGTCACAAGGAAACACAATCTGGGCCTAAATAAAGCTGTGGGAAAGAACATGGAGAACAATGGCCGCTCCTTCCAGAAACAGTATCAGGTATTCCAGCTCTGCCCACTGAGGTAAACAGGGACACGCAGCAATACCCGGCACAGCCACGGGCAAGAGGGGCGCTGTGTGAGGGGCAAAAGATGAGCCGACACCAACTATCCTTCCCGTTAACCATTCGCTGGCCACATTCAGCAGTAGGAGCCCCCACATAGCCCCCCATACACAGTATGAGCCTCCACATAGCCTCCTATACACAGCATTAGCCCCCCCCATACACAGCATGAGCCTCCACATAGCCTCCTATATACAGTATGAGCCTCCACATAGCCTCCTATACACAGCATTAGCCCCCCCCATACACAGCATGAGCCTCCACAAAGCCTCCTATACACAGCATTAGCCCCCCCATACACAGCATGAGCCTCCACATAGCCCCCCCATACACAGCATTAGCCCCCCCCCCCATACACAGTATGAGCCTCCACATAGCCTCCTATATACAGTATGAGCCCCACATAGCCCCCCATACACAGCATGAGCCTCCACATAGCCCCCCCATACACAGCATTAGCCCCCCCCATACACAGTATGAGCCTCCACATAGCCTCCTATATACAGCATGAGCCCCCACATAGCCCCCTATACTACACAGCATGAGCCCCCACATAGCCCCCTATACTACACAGCATGAGCCCCCACATAGCCCCCTATACTACACAGCATGAGCCCCCACATAGCCCCCTATACTACACAGCATGAGCCCCCACATAGCCCCCTATACTACACAGCATGAGCCCCCACATAGCCCCCTATACTACACAGCATGAGCCCCCACATAGCCCCCTATACTACACAGCATGAGCCCCCACATAGCCCCCTGTACTACACAGCATGAGCCCCCACATAGCCCCCTGTACTACACAGCATGAGCCCCCACATAGCCCCCTGTACTACACAGCATGAGCCCCCACATAGCCCCCTATACTACACAGCATGAGCCCCCACATAGCCCCCTATACTACACAGCATGAGCCCCCACATAGCCCCCTATACTACACAGCATGAGCCCCCACATAGCCCCCTATACTACACAGCATGTGCCCCCACATAGCCCCCTATACTACACAGTATGAGCCCCCACATAGCCCCCTATACTACACAGTATGAGCCCCCACATAGCCCCCTATACTACACAGCATGAGCCCCCACATAGCCCCCTATACTACACAGCATGAGCCCCCACATAGCCCCCTATACTACACAGTATGAGCCCCCACATAGCCCCCTATACTACACAGCATGAGCCCCCACATAGCCCCCTATACTACACAGCATGAGCCCCCACATAGCCCCCTATACTACACAGTATGAGCCTCCTATATACATTAAAACAAGACCCCGAGCATCGTAGTGTTCACTCGTCATTAGCGTCCATCAACCCCAATAGCGGTCAAGTTGTTGGTCCTTCCAATCCTCCACCCCCCACATACCAGCAAAGTAAGATGAAGCCACATAACTCAGTGATTGGCTGCAGCAATGTCGAAATGTCAGCAGCTCACATCACCGCTGCAGCTAATCAATGAGCTCAGAAATTAGATACAGCAGTGATAAGAGCAGCTCACATGCCATCACCGCTGCAGCCAAACCTCTGAGACGCCTGCAGCAGCAGCAGCGGGGAGGAATTGTGGACCTGGCAGGGGTGAGCACTGCTTGATTTCCTGATTTCACCTGCGCCCAGGAGGAGCAGACCCCCGCGCTGCACTGTCCCCTATACAGACCCCACACATGACGCACCGATGAGCAGCTGCACGATGTTGGAGCCGGCGTACTTCCGGACGTCTTCTATCCAGCGAGGAACAGATTCAAACGACTTCTTCTTGGTGATGTCAAACGCGATGATGGCGCCATTGGCGCTTCTGTAATAACTCTGCGTTATGGTCCGAAAGCGTTCCTGCCCGGCCGTGTCCCAGATCTGCAGCTGTAGAGAAGAAACGGAAATCACATAAGGGGGGTCCATGTATGTCACACGGGGGATGGGGGGGGGGCAAAAATATCCGACAGTATAAAGTATAAAGGGAATCTGTCAGCAGGATTTCCCCCCATCTGAGAGCAGCACAAAGTAGAGACAGAGCCCTTTATTCCAGCGATGTGTCACTTACTGAGCTGTCTGTTGTCTCCATGGAGAGGGATAATTTGAAAGGGCGCACAACACAGCGAGGGGCAGAGGAATATATGCAGGGGGGCAGTGTGTGTGAGGGGGATATTATGGACAGGGGCAGTGTGTGTGTGTGTGTGTGTGTGTGGGGGGGGGGGGGGATATTATAGACAGGGGCAGTGTGTGTGGTGGGGGGGATATTATAGACAGAGGCAGTGTGTGTGGTGGGGGGATATTATAGACAGAGGCAGTGTGTGTGGTGGGGGGGATATTATAGACAGGGCCAGTGTGTGTGTGTGGGGGATATTATAGACAGGGCCAGTGTGTGTGTGTGGGAGATATTATAGACGGGCAGTGTGTGTGTGTGTGTGTGTGAGATATTATAGACGGGCAGTGTGTGTGTGTGTGTGTGAGATATTATAGACGGGCAGTCTGTGTGGGGAGGGATATTATTGACAGGGGCAGTGTGTGTGTGTGTGGGGATATTATAGACAGGGGCAGTCTGTGTGGGGAGGGATATTATAGACAGGGGCAGTGTGTGTGTGTGGGGATATTATAGACAGGGGCAGTGTGTGTGTGTGGGGATATTATAGACAGGGGCAGTGTGTGTGTGTGGGGATATTATAGACAGGGGCAGTGTGTGTGTGTTGGGATATTATAGACAGGGGCAGTGTGTGTGTGTTGGGATATTATAGACAGGGGCAGTGTGTGTGTGGGGGATATTATAGACAGGGGCAGTGTGTGTGTGTGTGTGTGGGTATTATAGACAGGGGCAGTGTGTGTGTGTGTGTATTATAGACAGGGGCAGTGTGTGTGTGTGTGTGTGTGTGTGTATTATAGACAGGGGCAGTGTGTGTGTGGGGGGTATTATAGACACGGGCAGTGTGTGTGTGTGTGGGGGATATTATAGACAGGGGCAGTGTGTGTGTGTGTGTGTGTGGGGGGGATATTATAGACAGGGGCAGTGTGTGTGTGGGGGATATTATAGACAGGGGCAGTGTGTGTGTGTGGGGGATATTATAGACAGGGGCAGTGTGTGTGTGGGGGATATTATAGACAGGGGCAGTGTGTGTGTGTGTGTGGGGGATATTATAGACAGGGGCAGTGTGTGTGTGTGTGGGGGATATTATAGACAGGGGCAGTGTGTGTGTGTGTGTGTGTGTGTGTGTGTGTGTGTATTATAGACAGGGGCAGTGTGTGTGTGTGTGTGTGTGTGTGTGTGTGTGTGTGTGTGTGTGTGTGTATTATAGACAGGGGCAGTGTGTAGGGGGGATATTATAGACAGGGGCAGTGTGTGTGTGTGGGGGATATTATAGACAGGGGCAGTGTGTGTGTGTGGGGATATTATAGACAGGGGCAGTGTGTGTGTGGGGGATATTATAGACAGGGGCAGTGTGTGTGTGTGGGGGATATTATAGACAGGGGCAGTGTGTGTGTGGGGGATATTATAGACAGGGGCAGTGTGTGTGTGTGTGTGGGGGATATTATAGACAGGGGCAGTGTGTGTGTGTGGGGGATATTATAGACAGGGGCAGTGTGCGTGTGTGGGGGATATTATAGACAGGGGCAGTGTGTGTGTGTGGGGGATATTATAGACCGGGGCAGTGTGTGTGGGGGGGGGATATTATAGACAGGGGCAGTGTGTGTGTGTGGGGGATATTATAGACCGGGGCAGTGTGTGTGGGGGGGGGATATTATAGACAGGGGCAGTGTGTGTGTGTGGGGGATATTATAGACAGGGGCAGTGTGTGTGTGTGTGTGGGGGATATTATAGACAGGGGCAGTGTGTGTGTGTGGGGGATATTATAGACAGGGGCAGTGTGTGTGTGTGTGTGGGGGATATTATAGACAGGGGCAGTGTGTGTGTGTGTGTGGGGGATATTATAGACCGGGGCAGTGTGTGTGTGTGTGGGGGATATTATAGACCGGGGCAGTGTGTGTGTGTGTGTGGGAGGGATATTATAGACAGGGGCAGTGTGTGGTGGGGATATTATAGACAGGGGCAGTGTGTGGTGGGGATATTATAGACAGGGGCAGTGTGTGTGGGGGGGATATTATAGACAGGGGCAGTGTGTGTGTGGGGGATATTATAGACAGGGGCAGTGTGTGTGTGTGTGTGTGTATTATAGACAGGGGCAGTGTGTGTGTGTATTATAGACAGGGGCAGTGTGTGTGTGGGGGGTATTATAGACACGGGCAGTGTGTGTGGGGGGATATTATAGAGAGGGGCAGTGTGTAGGGGGGATATTATAGACAGGGGCAGTGTGTAGGGGGGATATTATAGACAGGGGCAGTGTGTGTGTGTGTTGGGGATATTAAAGACAGAGGCAGTGTGTGTGTGTGTGGGGGATATTATAGACAGGGGCAGTGTGTGTGTGGGGGATATTATAGACAGGGGCAGTGTGTGTGTGGGGGGTATTATAGACACGGGCAGTGTGTGTGGGGGATATTATAGACAGGGGCAGTGTGTGTGTGTGGGGGATATTATAGACAGGGGCAGTGTGTGCGTGTGGGGGATATTATAGACAGGGGCAGTGTGTGTGTGGGGGGGATATTATAGACAGGGGCAGTGTGTGTGTGTGGGGGGGATATTATAGACAGGGGCAGTGTGTGTGTGTGGGGGATATTATAGACAGGGGCAGTGTGTGTGTATGGGGGATATTATAGACAGGGGCAGTGTGTGTGTGTGTGTGTGTATTATAGACAGGGGCAGTGTGTGTGTGGGGGGTATTATAGACACGGGCAGTGTGTGTGTGGGGGGGATATTATAGACAGGGGCAGTGTGTAGGGGGGATATTATAGACAGGGGCAGTGTGTAGGGGGGATATTATAGACAGGGGCAGTGTGTGTGTGTGTGTGGGGGATATTATAGACAGGGGCAGTGTGTGTGTGTGGGGGGGATATTATAGACAGGGGCAGTGTGTGTGTGTGTGGGGGATATTATAGACAGGGGCAGTGTGTGTGTGGGGGATATTATAGACAGGGGCAGTGTGTGTGTGGGGGATATTATAGACAGGGGCAGTGTGTGTGTGGGGGATATTATAGACAGGGGCAGTGTGTGTGTGGGGGATATTATAGACAGGGGCAGTGTGTGTGGGGGGGATATTATAGACAGGGGCAGTGTGTGTGTGTGGGGGATAATATAGACAGGGGCAGTGTGTGTGTGTGGGGGATAATATAGACAGGGGCAGTGTGTGTGTGTGGGGGATATTATAGACAAGGGCAGTGTGTGTGTGTGTGTGGGATATTATAGACAGGGGCAGTGTGTGTGTGTGTGGGGGATATTATAGACAGGGGCAGTGTGTGGTGGGGATATTATAGACAGGGGCAGTGTGTGTGTGTGGGGGATATTATAGACAGGGGCAGTGTGTGTGTGGGGGGGATATTATAGACAGGGGCAGTGTGTGTGGGGGGGTATTATAGACAGGGGCAGTGTGTGTGGGGGGGTATTATAGACACGGGCAGTGTGTGTGGGGGGATATTATAGACAGGGGCAGTGTGTGTGGGGGATATTATAGACAGGGGCAGTGTGTGTGTGTGGGGGATATTATAGACAGGGGCAGTGTGTGTGTGTGGGGGATATTATAGACAGGGGCAGTGTGTGTGTGTGGGGGATATTATAGACAGGGGCAGTGTGTGTGTGTGGGGGATATTATAGACAGGGGCAGTGTGTGTGTGTGGGGGATATTATAGACAGGGGCAGTGTGTGTGTGTGTGGGGGATATTATAGACAGGGGCAGTGTGTGTGTGGGGGGGATATTATAGACAGGGGCAGTGTGTGTGTGTGGGGGATATTATAGACAGGGGCAGTGTGTGTGTGTGGGGGATATTATAGACAGGGGCAGTGTGTGTGTGTGGGGGATATTATAGACAGGGGCAGTGTGTGTGTGTGGGGGATATTATAGACAGGGGCAGTGTGTGTGTGGGGGGGATATTATAGACAGGGGCAGTGTGTGTGTGGGGGGGATATTATAGACAGGGGCAGTGTGTGTGTGTGTGTGTGTATTATAGACAGGGGCAGTGTGTGTGTGTGTGTGTGTGTGTATTATAGACAGGGGCAGTGTGTGTGTGGGGGGTATTATAGACACGGGCAGTGTGTGTGTGTGTGGGGGATATTATAGACAGGGGCAATGTGTGTGTGGGGGGGATATTATAGACAGGGGCAGTGTGTGTGTGTGTGTATTATAGACAGGGGCAGTGTGTGTGTGGGGGGTATTATAGACACGGGCAGTGTGTGTGTGTGTGGGGGATATTATAGACAGGGGCAATGTGTGTGTGGGGGGGATATTATAGACAGGGGCAGTGTGTGTGTGGGGGATATTATAGACAGGGGCAGTGTGCGTGTGTGGGGGATATTATAGACAGGGGCAGTGTGTGTGTGTGTGGGATATTATAGACAGGGGCAGTGTGTGTGTGTGTGGGGGATATTATATACAGGGGCAGTGTGTGTGTGTGTGGGGGATATTATATACAGGGGCAGTGTGTGTGTGTGTGGGGGATATTATAGACAGGGGCAGTGTGTGTGTGTGTGGGGGATATTATAGACAGGGGCAGTGTGTGTGTGTGTGGGGGATATTATAGACAGGGGCAGTGTGTGTGTGTGTGGGGGATATTATAGACAGGGGCAGTGTGTGTGTGTGTGGGGGATATTATAGACAGGGGCAGTGTGTGTGTGTGTGTGTGTGTATTATAGACAGGGGCAGTGTGTGTGTGTGTGTGTGTGTGTATTATAGACAGGGGCAGTGTGTAGGGGGATATTATAGACAGGGGCAGTGTGTGTGTGTGTGTGTGTGTGTGTGTGTGTGTGTGTGTGTATTATAGACAGGGGCAGTGTGTGTGTGTGTGTATTATAGACAGGGGCAGTGTGTAGGGGGGATATTATAGACAGGGGCAGTGTGTGTGTGTGGGGGATATTATAGACAGGGGCAGTGTGTGTGTGGGGGATATTATAGACAGGGGCAGTGTGTGTGTGTGGGGGATATTATAGACAGGGGCAGTGTGTGTGTGTGGGGGATATTATAGACAGGGGCAGTGTGTGTGTGTGGGGGATATTATAGACAGGGGCAGTGTGTGTGTGTGGGGGATATTATAGACAGGGGCAGTGTGTGTGTGTGGGGGATATTATAGACAGGGGCAGTGTGTGTGTGTGTGGGGGATATTATAGACAGGGGCAGTGTGCGTGTGTGGGGGATATTATAGACAGGGGCAGTGTGTGTGTGTGGGGGATATTATAGACAGGGGCAGTGTGTGTGTGTGGGGGATATTATAGACAGGGGCAGTGTGTGTGTGTGGGGATATTATAGACAGGGGCAGTGTGTGTGTGTGTGGGGATATTATAGACCGGGGCAGTGTGTGTGGGGGGGGGATATTATAGACAGGGGCAGTGTGTGTGTGTGGGGGATATTATAGACAGGGGCAGTGTGTGTGTGTGTGTGTGTGTGGGGGATATTATAGACAGGGGCAGTGTGTGTGTGTGTGTGGGATATTATAGACCGGGGCAGTGTGTGTGTGTGGGGGATATTATAGACCGGGGCAGTGTGTGTGTGGGGGGGATATTATAGACAGGGGCAGTGTGTGTGTGGGGGGGGTATTATAGACACGGGCAGTGTGTGTGTGGGGGGGATATTATAGACAGGGGCAGTGTGTGGTGGGGATATTATAGACAGGGGCAGTGTGTGGTGGGGATATTATAGACAGGGGCAGTGTGTGTGGGGGGGATATTATAGACAGGGGCAGTGTGTGTGTGTGTGTGTGTGTGTGTATTATAGACAGGGGCAGTGTGTGTGTGTATTATAGACAGGGGCAGTGTGTGTGTGGGGGGTATTATAGACACGGGCAGTGTGTGTGGGGGATATTATAGACAGGGGCAGTGTGTAGGGGGGATATTATAGACAGAGGCAGTGTGTGTGTGTGGGGGGGATATTATAGACAGGGGCAGTGTGTGTGTGGGGGATATTATAGACAGGGGCAGTGTGTGTGTGGGGGGGTATTATAGACACGGGCAGTGTGTGTGTGGGGGGTATTATAGACACGGGCAGTGTGTGTGGGGGGGATATTATAGACAGGTGCAGTGTGTGTGGGGGATATTATAGACAGGGGCAGTGTGTGTGTGTGGGGGATATTATAGACAGGGGCAGTGTGTGTGTGTGGGGGATATTATAGACAGGGGCAGTGTGTGTGTGGGGGGGATATTATAGACAGGGGCAGTGTGTGTGGGGGGGTTATTATAGACACGGGCAGTGTGTGTGGGGGGGATATTATAGACAGGGGCAGTGTGTGTGGGGGATATTATAGACAGGGGCAGTGTGTGTGTGTGGGGGATATTATAGACAGGGGCAGTGTGTGTGTGGGGGGGATATTATAGACAGGGGCAGTGTGTGTGTGGGGGATATTATAGACAGGGGCAGTGTGTGTGTGTGGGGGATATTATAGACAGGGGCAGTGTGTGTGTGTGGGGGATATTATAGACAGGGGCAGTGTGTGTGTGTGGGGGATATTATAGACAGGGGCAGTGTGTGTGTGTGGGGGATATTATAGACAGGGGCAGTGTGTGTGTGTGGGGGATATTATAGACAGGGGCAGTGTGTGTGTGTGGGGGATATTATAGACAGGGGCAGTGTGTGTGTGTGTGGGATATTATAGACAGGGGCAGTGTGTGGTGGGGGATATTATAGACAGGGGCAGTGTGTGTGTGTGGGGGATATTATAGACAGGGGCAGTGTGTGTGTGTGGGGGATATTATAGACAGGGGCAGTGTGTGTGTGGGGGGGATATTATAGACAGGGGCAGTGTGTGTGGGGGGGTATTATAGACACGGGCAGTGTGTGTGGGGGGGATATTATAGACAGGGGCAGTGTGTGTGGGGGATATTATAGACAGGGGCAGTGTGTGTGTGGGGGGGATATTATAGACAGGGGCAGTGTGTGTGTGGGGGGGATATTATAGACAGGGGCAGTGTGTGTGTGGGGGATATTATAGACAGGGGCAGTGTGTGTGTGGGGGATATTATAGACAGGGGCAGTGTGTGTGTGGGGGATATTATAGACAGGGGCAGTGTGTGTGGGGGGGATATTATAGACAGGGGCAGTGTGTGTGGGGGGGATATTATAGACAGGGGCAGTGTGTGTGTGTGGGGGATATTATAGACAGGGGCAGTGTGTGTGTGGGGGGGATATTATAGACAGGGGCAGTGTGTGTGTGGGGGATATTATAGACAGGGGCAGTGTGTGTGTGGGGGATATTATAGACAGGGGCAGTGTGTGTGTGGGGGATATTATAGACAGGGGCAGTGTGTGTGGGGGATATTATAGACAGGGGCAGTGTGTGTGTGTGGGGGATATTATAGACAGGGGCAGTGTGTGTGTGTGGGGGATATTATAGACAGGGGCAGTGTGTGTGTGTGGGGGATATTATAGACAGGGGCAGTGTGTGTGTGTGGGGGATATTATAGACAGGGGCAGTGTGTGTGTGTGGGGGATATTATAGACAGGGGCAGTGTGTGTGTGTGGGGGATATTATAGACAGGGGCAGTGTGTGTGTGGGGGGGATATTATAGACAGGGGCAGTGTGTGTGTGTGGGGGATATTATAGACAGGGGCAGTGTGTGTGTGTGGGGGATATTATAGACAGGGGCAGTGTGTGTGTGGGGGATATTATAGACAGGGGCAGTGTGTGTGTGGGGGGGATATTATAGACAGGGGCAGTGTGTGTGTGTGTATTATAGACAGGGGCAGTGTGTGTGTGTGTGTGTGTATTATAGACAGGGGCAGTGTGTGTGTGGGGGGTATTATAGACACGGGCAGTGTGTGTGTGTGTGGGGGATATTATAGACAGGGGCAATGTGTGTGTGGGGGGGATATTATAGACAGGGGCAGTGTGTGTGTGTGGGGGATATTATAGACAGGGGCAGTGTGTGTGTGTGGGGGATATTATAGACAGGGGCAGTGTGTGTGTGTGTATTATAGACAGGGGCAGTGTGTGTGTGTGTGTGTGTGTGTATTATAGACAGGGGCAGTGTGTGTGTGGGGGGTATTATAGACACGGGCAGTGTGTGTGTGTGTGGGGGATATTATAGACAGGGGCAATGTGTGTGTGGGGGGGATATTATAGACAGGGGCAGTGTGTGTGTGTGTGGGGGATATTATAGACAGGGGCAGTGTGCGTGTGTGGGGGATATTATAGACAGGGGCAGTGTGTGTGTGTGTGGGGGATATTATAGACAGGGGCAGTGTGTGTGTGTGTGGGGGATATTATAGACAGGGGCAGTGTGTGTGTGTGTGGGGGATATTATAGACAGGGGCAGTGTGTGTGTGTGTGGGGGATATTATAGACAGGGGCAGTGTGTGTGTGTGTGTGTGGGGGATATTATAGACAGGGGCAGTGTGTGTGTGTGTGGGGGATATTATAGACAGGGGCAGTGTGTGTGTGTGTGGGGGATATTATAGACAGGGGCAGTGTGTGTGTGTGTGGGGGATATTATAGACAGGGGCAGTGTGTGTGTGTGTGGGGGATATTATAGACAGGGGCAGTGTGTGTGTGTGTGGGGGATATTATAGACAGGGGCAGTGTGTGTGTGTGTGGGGGATATTATAGACAGGGGCAGTGTGTGTGTGTGTGTGTGTGTGTGTGTGTGTGTATTATAGACAGGGGCAGTGTGTAGGGGGGATATTATAGACAGGGGCAGTGTGTGTGTGTGTGTGTGTGTGTATTATAGACAGGGGCAGTGTGTGTGTGTGTGTGTGTGTGTGTGTGTGTGTGTGTGTGTGTGTGTGTGTGTGTGTGTGTGTGTGTGTGTATTATAGACAGGGGCAGTGTGTAGGGGGGATATTATAGACAGGGGCAGTGTGTGTGTGTGGGATATTATAGACAGGGGCAGTGTGTGTGTGTGGGGGATATTATAGACAGGGGCAGTGTGTGTGTGTGGGGGATATTATAGACAGGGGCAGTGTGTGTGTGTGTGGGGGATATTATAGACAGGGGCAGTGTGCGTGTGTGGGGGATATTATAGACAGGGGCAGTGTGTGTGTGTGGGGGATATTATAGACAGGGGCAGTGTGTGTGTGTGGGGGATATTATAGACAGGGGCAGTGTGTGTGTGTGGGGGATATTATAGACAGGGGCAGTGTGTGTGTGTGGGGGATATTATAGACAGGGGCAGTGTGTGTGTGTGGGGATATTATAGACAGGGGCAGTGTGTGTGTGTGGGGATATTATAGACCGGGGCAGTGTGTGTGGGGGGGGATATTATAGACAGGGGCAGTGTGTGTGTGGGGGGATATTATAGACAGGGGCAGTGTGTGTGTGGGGGGGATATTATAGACAGGGGCAGTGTGTGTGTGTGTGTGTGGGGGATATTATAGACAGGGGCAGTGTGTGTGTGTGTGTGGGATATTATAGACCGGGGCAGTGTGTGTGTGTGGGGGATATTATAGACCGGGGCAGTGTGTGTGTGTGTGGGGGGGATATTATAGACAGGGGCAGTGTGTGTGTGGGGGGGATATTATAGACAGGGGCAGTGTGTGGTGGGGATATTATAGACAGGGGCAGTGTGTGTGGGGGGGATATTATAGACAGGGGCAGTGTGTGTGGGGGGGATATTATAGACAGGGGCAGTGTGTGTGTGTGTGTGTGTGTGTGTGTGTATTATAGACAGGGGCAGTGTGTGTGTGTATTATAGACAGGGGCAGTGTGTGTGTGGGGGGTATTATAGACACGGGCAGTGTGTGTGGGGGGGATATTATAGAGAGGGGCAGTGTGTAGGGGGGATATTATAGACAGGGGCAGTGTGTAGGGGGGATATTATAGACAGAGGCAGTGTGTGTGTGTGTGGGGGATATTATAGACAGGGGCAGTGTGTGTGTGGGGGATATTATAGACAGGGGCAGTGTGTGTGTGGGGGGGGTATTATAGACACGGGCAGTGTGTGTGTGGGGGGTATTATAGACACGGGCAGTGTGTGTGTGGGGGATATTATAGACCGGGGCAGTGTGTGTGTGTGTGTGGGGGGGATATTATAGACAGGGGCAGTGTGTGTGTGGGGGGGATATTATAGACAGGGGCAGTGTGTGGTGGGGATATTATAGACAGGGGCAGTGTGTGTGGGGGGGATATTATAGACAGGGGCAGTGTGTGTGTGTGTGTGTGTATTATAGACAGGGGCAGTGTGTGTGTATTATAGACAGGGGCAGTGTGTGTGTGGGGGGTATTATAGACACGGGCAGTGTGTGTGGGGGGGATATTATAGAGAGGGGCAGTGTGTAGGGGGGATATTATAGACAGGGGCAGTGTGTAGGGGGGATATTATAGACAGAGGCAGTGTGTGTGTGTGTGGGGGATATTATAGACAGGGGCAGTGTGTGTGTGGGGGATATTATAGACAGGGGCAGTGTGTGTGTGGGGGGGTATTATAGACACGGGCAGTGTGTGTGTGGGGGGTATTATAGACACGGGCAGTGTGTGTGTGGGGGATATTATAGACAGGTGCAGTGTGTGTGGGGGATATTATAGACAGGGGCAGTGTGTGTGTGTGGGGGATATTATAGACAGGGGCAGTGTGTGTGTGTGGGGGATATTATAGACAGGGGCAGTGTGTGTGTGGGGGGGATATTATAGACAGGGGCAGTGTGTGTGTGTGGGGGGATATTATAGACAGGGGCAGTGTGTGTGTGTGGGGGGATATTATAGACAGGGGCAGTGTGTGTGTGTGGGGGATATTATAGACAGGGGCAGTGTGTGTGTGTGGGGGATATTATAGACAGGGGCAGTGTGTGTGTGTGGGGGATATTATAGACAGGGGCAGTGTGTGTGTGTGGGGGATATTATAGACAGGGGCAGTGTGTGTGTGTGTGGGATATTATAGACAGGGGCAGTGTGTGGTGGGGGATATTATAGACAGGGGCAGTGTGTGTGTGTGGGGGGGATATTATAGACAGGGGCAGTGTGTGTGTGTGGGGGGGATATTATAGACAGGGGCAGTGTGTGTGTGTGGGGGGGATATTATAGACAGGGGCAGTGTGTGTGGGGGGGTATTATAGACACGGGCAGTGTGTGTGGGGGGGATATTATAGACAGGGGCAGTGTGTGTGGGGGATATTATAGACAGGGGCAGTGTGTGTGTGTGGGGGATATTATAGACAGGGGCAGTGTGTGTGGGGGATATTATAGACAGGGGCAGTGTGTGTGTGTGGGGGATATTATAGACAGGGGCAGTGTGTGTGTGTGGGGGATATTATAGACAGGGGCAGTGTGTGTGTGTGTGGGGGATATTATAGACAGGGGCAGTGTGTGTGTGTGGGGGATATTATAGACAGGGGCAGTGTGTGTGTGTGGGGGATATTATAGACAGGGGCAGTGTGTGTGTGTGGGGGATATTATAGACAGGGGCAGTGTGTGTGTGTGGGGGATATTATAGACAGGGGCAGTGTGTGTGTGTGGGGGATATTATAGACAGGGGCAGTGTGTGTGTGGGGGGGATATTATAGACAGGGGCAGTGTGTGTGTGTGTGGGATATTATAGACAGGGGCAGTGTGTGTGTGGGGGGGATATTATAGACAGGGGCAGTGTGTGTGGGGGGATATTATAGACAGGGGCAGTGTGTGTGTGTGTGTGTGTGTATTATAGACAGGGGCAGTGTGTGTGTGGGGGGTATTATAGACACGGGCAGTGTGTGTGTGGGGGGGATATTATAGACAGGGGCAGTGTGTAGGGGGGATATTATAGACAGGGGCAGTGTGTGTGTGTGTGTGGGGGATATTATAGACAGGGGCAGTGTGTGTGTGTGGGGGGGATATTATAGACAGGGGCAGTGTGTGTGTGTGTGGGGGATATTATAGACAGGGGCAGTGTGTGTGTGGGGGATATTATAGACAGGGCCAGTGTGTGTGTGGGGGGTATTATAGACACGGGCAGTGTGTGTGGGGGGGATATTATAGACAGGGGCAGTGTGTGGGGGATATTATAGACAGGGGCAGTGTGTGGGGGATATTATAGACAGGGGCAGTGTGTGTGTGGGGGGGATATTATAGACAGGGGCAGTGTGTGTGTGTGGGGGATAATATAGACAGGGGCAGTGTGTGTGTGTGGGGGATATTATAGACAGGGGCAGTGTGTGTGTGTGGGGGATATTATAGACAAGGGCAGTGTGTGTGTGTGTGGGATATTATAGACAGGGGCAGTGTGTGTGTGTGTGGGGGATATTATAGACAGGGGCAGTGTGTGGTGGGGATATTATAGACAGGGGCAGTGTGTGTGTGTGGGGGATATTATAGACAGGGGCAGTGTGTGTGTGTGGGGGATATTATAGACAGGGGCAGTGTGTGTGTGGGGGGGATATTATAGACAGGGGCAGTGTGTGTGGGGGGGGTATTATAGACACGGGCAGTGTGTGTGTGGGGGATATTATAGACAGGGGCAGTGTGTGTGTGGGGGATATTATAGACAGGGGCAGTGTGTGTGTGTGGGGGATATTATAGACAGGGGCAGTGTGTCTGTGTGGGGGATATTATAGACAGGGGCAGTGTGTGTGTGTGGGGGATATTATAGACAGGGGCAGTGTGTGTGTGTGGGGGATATTATAGACAGGGGCAGTGTGTGTGTGTGGGGGATATTATAGACAGGGGCAGTGTGTGTGTGGGGGGGATATTATAGACAGGGGCAGTGTGTGTGTGTGGGGGATATTATAGACAGGGGCAGTGTGTGTGTGTGGGGGATATTATAGACAGGGGCAGTGTGTGTGTGTGGGGGATATTATAGACAGGGGCAGTGTGTGTGTGTGGGGGATATTATAGACAGGGGCAGTGTGTGTGGGGGGGATATTATAGACAGGGGCAGTGTGTGTGTGTGGGGGATATTATAGACAGGGGCAGTGTGTGTGTGTGGGGGATATTATAGACAGGGGCAGTGTGTGTGGGGGGGATATTATAGACAGGGGCAGTGTGTGTGTGTGTGTGTGTGTGTGTGTGTATTATAGACAGGGGCAGTGTGTGTGGGGGGGATATTATAGACAGGGGCAGTGTGTGTGTGTGGGGGGGATATTATAGACAGGGGCAGTGTGTGTGTGTGTGTGTGTGGGGGATATTATAGACAGGGGCAGTGTGTGTGTGGGGGATATTATAGACAGGGGCAGTGTGTGTGTGGGGGGTATTATAGACACGGGCATTGTGTGTGGGGGGGATATTATAGACACGGGCAGTGTGTGTGGGGGGGATATTATAGACAGGGGCAGTGTGTGTGGGGGATAATATAGACAGGGGCAGTGTGTGTGTTGGATATTATAGACAGGGGCAGTGTGTGTGGGGGATATTATAGACAGGGGCAGTGTGTGTGGGGGATATTATAGACAGGGGCAGTGTGTGTGTGTGTGGGGGGGATATTATAGACAGGGGCAGTGTGTGTGTGGGGGGGATATTATAGACAGGGGCAGTGTGTGTGTGGGGGGGATATTATAGACAGGGGCAGTGTGTGTGGGGGGGATATTATAGACAGGGGCAGTGTGTGTGTGTGGGTGGGATATTATAGACAGGGGCAGTGTGTGTGTGTGGGGGATATTATAGACAGGGGCAGTGTGTGTGTGTGGGGGATATTATAGACAGGGGCAGTGTGTGTGTGTGGGGGATATTATAGACAGGGGCAGTGTGTGTGTGGGGGATATTATAGACAGGGGCAGTGTGTGTGTGGGGGGTATTATAGACACGGGCAGTGTGTGTGGGGGGGATATTATAGACAGGGACAGTGTGTGTGGGGGATATTATAGACAGGGGCAGTGTGTGTGTTGGATATTATAGACAGGGGCAGTGTGTGTGTTGGATATTATAGACAGGGGCAGTGTGTGTGGGGGATATTATAGACAGGGGCAGTGTGTGTGTGTGTGGGGGATATTATAGACAGGGGTAGTGTGTGTGTGGGGGGGATATTATAGACAGGGGCAGTGTGTGTGTGTGTGGGGGGGATATTATAGACAGGGGCAGTGTGTGTGTGGGGGGGATATTATAGACAGGGGCAGTGTGTGTGTGTGGGGGATATTATAGACAGGGGCAGTGTGTGTGTGTGGGGGATATTATAGACAGGGGCAGTGTGTGTGGGGGGGATATTATAGACAGGGGCAGTGTGTGTGTGTGGGTGGGATATTATAGACAGGGGCAGTGTGTGTGTGTGGGGGATATTATAGACAGGGGCAGTGTGTGTGTGTGGGGGATATTATAGACAGGGGCAGTGTGTGTGTGTGGGGGATATTATAGACAGGGGCAGTGTGTGTGTGTGGGGGATATTATAGACAGGGGCAGTGTGTGTGTGTGGGGGATATTATAGACAGGGGCAGTGTGTGTGTGTGGGGGATATTATAGACAGGGGCAGTGTGTGTGTGTGGGGGATATTAT